>NC_068427.1:26473738-26773738 GCF_023373465.1 Oncorhynchus keta | reverse complement strand
TAATTTACATTAAATGAAGGAAGTTAATTGAAATGTAATTAATTAATGAAATTATGTCCTTCCTCTCCCTCTCTCCCTAGTCCCTGTCTGTACATCATTTTCATCTCAACATATTTATCTAATCCCTCCATCTGTCTGTCCTCCATTTTTCTGTACTTGTCACTTCCATCAGTCTTACCATAAATAAAAATGTTTTCCCTCGGTCCCTCCCTCCCTTACGACCTTTCAAATTGGGCCAATCATATCACATTAACCTGGATTGGCATTTTCACCTGGTAGTATTTAAAGATGCCAGACATTATTTATCTGAAACAAATTTCCCAGGATGGGGTTTATTTGGGGAACAATCATCACAGCTACACATTCCCTCCCTCCCTCTGACCCTCTGCCAGTTTCATTAGGTGACAGATTTCCTAGCACTCCAGTATGACTCCACACATGGCACGAACCGTGATGGTTTCATTATTCATTATTATTAGCCCAATTTTTCCGTTTTTGATTTGTTAAAATAGTTTGAAATATCCAATAAATGTCGTTCCACTTCATGATTGTGTCCCACTTGTTGTTGATTCTTCACAAAAAAATACAGTTTTATATATTTATGTTTGAAGCCTGAAATGTGGCAAAAGGTCGCAAAGTTCAAGGGGGCCGAATACTTTCGCAAGGCACTGTAATTTGTGAGATTGAGGGCATCTAACTTTGATTGTAGGATGGCTGGGGTGTTAAGCATGTGCCAGTTTAGGTCACCTAACAGTACGAGCTCTGAAGATAGATGGGGAGCATTCAATTCACATATGGTGTCCAGGGCACAGCTGGGGACTGAAGGTGGTCTATAACAAGCCGCAACAGTGAGAGACTTTCTGGAAAGGTGGATTTTTATAAGTAGAAGCTCGAATTGTTTGGGCACAGACCTGGACAGAACTATGCCGGTTATCTCTGCAGTAGATTGCAACTCCGCCCCCTTTAGCAGTTCTATCTTGTCGGAAAATGTTGTAGTTAGGGATTTTTGGTGGCCTTCCTAGGCCAGGATTCAGACACGGCTAGGACATCCGGGTTGGCAGTGTGCTAAAGCAGTGAATAAAACAAACTTAGGGAGGAGGCTTCTAATGTTAACATGCATGAAACCAAGGCTTTTACGGTTACAGAAGTTTTAAAAAATGAGAGCGCCTGGGGAATTGGAGTGGAGCTACGCGCTGCAGAGCCTGGATTAACCTCTACATCACCAGAGGAACATAGGAGGAGTAGGATAGCTAAAGGCTATAAGAACTGGTCGTCTAGTGCATTCGGAACAGAGAGTAAAAGGAGCAGGTTTCTGGGCGCGGAAGAATAGATTCAAGGCATAATGTACAGACAAGGGTATGGTAGGATGTGAGTACAGTGGTTTTAAACCTAGTGACGATTTTAATTTTAATTTTACCTTTATTTAACCAGGCAAGTCAGTTAAGAACATATTCTTATTTTCAATGACGGCCTGGGAACAGTGGGTTAACTGCCTGTTCAGGGGCAGAACGACAGATTTGTACCTTGTCAGCTCGGGGGTTTGAACTCGCAACCTTCCGGTTACTAGCCCAACGCTCTAACCACTAGGCTACGCTGCAGCCCGATGAGATCGGTTTTGTCTCCGCATGTGTGGGAGGTGGGACAAAAGGGCTAGCTAAGGCATATTGAGCAGGGCTGGAGGCTCTACAGTGAAATAAGACAATCACTAACCAAAACAGCAATGGACAAGGCATATTGACATTAGGGAGAGGCATGTGTAGCCAAGTGATCATAGGGTCCAGAGAGTAACTAGGCGAGCTGGGGACACAGCGATTCAGACAGCTTGCGGGCCGGGGCTAGCAGGCGGGCCTTAGGGGGACGTCGCAACGGAAGAGTCTGTTGAAGCCCCCTCGGACGGTTACATCGGCAGACCAGTCGTGATGGATCAGCAGGGCTCCGTGTAGGCAGTAAAAGGGTCCAGGGCCAATTGGCAAAATAGGTATTGTAGCCCTAGAAATCGGCTGATGGACTTTTTCAGCTAGCCGGGAGGTGGGCCTAGCTCGGGGCTAGCTCCAGGCTAACTGGTGCTTGCTACGGGACAGAGACGTTAGCCATGAGTAGCCATTCAGAGTAAAGGTTCAGTAAAGGTTCAGAGCTTGCTGTAGGAATCCAGAGATGTGGTAGAGAAAAGGCAGTCCGATATGCTCTAGACAGCTAGTGGGCCGCGTTTAGCAGGCTAGCAGATGGACCTTCAGGGGACGTCGCGACAGAGGAGCCTGTTGAAACCCCTTCAGGGGGATTACGTCAGTGGACCAGTCGTGATGGATCGGCGGGGCTCCGTGTCAGCAGTAAAAGGGGTCCAGGCCAATTGGCAGAATAGGTATTGTTGCCCAAGAAGTGTCTGATGGGCCTCTTCAGGTAGCCAGGAGATGGCCCTAGCACGAGGCTCGCTCCAGGCTAACTGGTGCTTGCGTCGGGACAGAGACGTTAGCCAGGAGTAGCCTCTCGGATAGCAGCTACACAGCTGCGATGATCCAAGTGAAAAAGTTCAGACCTTGCTGTAGGAATCCGGAGATGTGGTAGAGAAAAAGCAGTCCGATATGCTCTGGGTTGAATCGCGCTGTGCAGACTGGCAGGAGTTGACCGGGCTGAGGTCAGCTGATGACCGCTAGCAGTGGCTAACTGACTACTAGCTAGTTAGCTGGCTAGCTTCTGTTGGGGGTTCCGGTTCTAAAGTATAGAAAATAGCAGATCCATACCACATTGGGTGAGGCAGGTTGCAGGAGAGTATGTTAAAATTGAGGTTCAAATCTAAAATATATATACGAATTATATATATGAAGAAAAATATATATATATGCACGGGGCACGACGTCTGACTGCTATGCCATATTGGATAATATTATTTTTTCTCTAGTCAGCTGTACCTGCGCCAAAACGCGATTATTTTTTCCTTCTGTAGCTTGTTCTAAATCTTCTTTTTAAATGGTGAGCTAACATGTTTTCAGCACTTTGATTTCCATGACTGATTCAAACTCAATTTCTCATGGCTCTCTTGTCCCTATGCAGCAGACATTCAGTGCCTTCAAAAAGTATTCACACCCCTTCACTTTAAATGCTGATTTCTTTTGTTGTCACTGGCCTACACACAATACCACATAATGTCAAAGTGTAATGTTGTTTTTTAAAATTTTTACAAATTCATAAAAATGAAAAGCTTAAATGTATTGAGTCAATAAGTATTCAACCCGTTTGTTATAGAAAGCCTAAATAAGTTCAGAAGTAATCATTTGCTTAATGTCACACAAGTTGTGTAAGTGTTTAACATGATTTTTGAATGACTACCTCATCTCTGTACCCCACACATACAAATTATCTCTAAGGTCCCTCAGTTGAGCAGTGAATTTCAAACACACATTCAACCAAAAAGACCAGGGAGGTTTCCCAATGCCTCAAAAAGAAGGGCAGCTATTGGTAGATTGGTTAAAAAAAAAAAAAAGTATAAAAAAAAAATATTATTAAATGCACTTTAGATGGTATATCAATACAATCAGTCACTACAAAGGTACAGGCGTCCTTCCTAACTCAGTTGCCGGAGAAGAAGAAAACTACTAGGGGTTTCACCATGAGGCCAATGGTGACTTTAAAACAGTTAGAGTTTAATGGCTGTGACATATATAATATATGACAAAACTGAGGATGGATCAACAACATTGAAGTTACTTCACAATACTAATCTAATTGACAGAGTGAAAAGAAGGAAGCCTGTACAGAATAAAACGTATTCCAAAACATTTATCCTGTTTGCAAAAGGGTAAAAAAAATATGGCAAAGCAATTCACTTTTTGTAATATAATAATAATAATATAATAATATAATATATGCCATTTAGCTGACGCTTTTATCCAAAGCGACTTACAGTCATGTGTGCATACATTCTACGTATGGGTGGTCCCGGGAATCGAACCCACTACCCTGGCGTTACAAGCGCCATGCTCTACCAACTGAGCCACAGAAGGACCTGTCCTGAATACGTTATTTGGATTTGCCCCAAACATTACAACACCACTCTCCATATTCTCCATTGAGGCTGCATCAATGGTATGCTTGTAATCGTTAAGGACTGGGGAGTTTTTCGGGATCCAAAAGAAATGGAATGGACCTAAGCACGGGCAAAATACTAGAGGGAAACTTGGTTCAGTCTACTTTCCACCAGACACTGGGAGATGAATGTACCTTTCAGCAGGACAATAAGCTAAATCACAAGGCCAAATCTACAATGGAGTTGCTTACCAAGATGGCATTGAATGTTCCTGAGTGGCTGAGTTACAGTTTTGACTTAAATCTACTTGAAAATCTATGGCAAGACCTGAAAATGGTTGTCTAGCAATGATCAACAACCAATATGACAGAAGAATTTTGAAGAATTTAGAAAATAAAATTGGCAAAGGTTACACAATCCAGGTGTGGAAGGCTCTTAGAAAGTGGCGCAGCAGTCTAAGGCACTGCATCTCAGTGCTAGAGGCGTCACTACAGACCCTGGTTCGATTCTGGGCTGTATCACAACCGGCCGTGATCGGGAGTCCCATAGGGCGGCGCACAATTGGCTCAGCGTTGTCCGGGTTAGGGGAGGGTTTGGCTGAGGTAGGCTGTCATTGTAAATAAGAATTTCTTCTTAACTGACATGCCTAGATAAATAAAGGTTAAAAAAATATATAAATATTTATACATATTTTAATTAGCCAGAAAGACTCACAGCTGTAATTGCTGCCAAAGGTGCTTTTACAAAGTATTGACTCAGTGGTGTGAATGCTTATGTAAATTAGATATTTCTGTATATAATTTGAAACACATTTGCAAAACATGTTTTCACTTTGTCATTATGGGGCATTGTGTGTAAATGGGTAGAGCTGGGAATCCCAATTAGGATTTACAGACATTCGTTTTTTCTGCTCTTCTAATATTGTTGTACCCGGAAAGTGAAAATATCAATAATGACCAGAGTTTGCTGGATGCCTTAGGTCTGAGAACATTACATTGGAGATTACATCGGATAAGTCATCTGATAACTCTTTTGGGTGGTGGAGGGACTTTCTTGCTGAAAGCTCTTCTTCACTCGCTCATTTAAAATGTTTAAGAGGGAGAACTATGAAAAACTCCTAATTATTGATGTTCACGACTAAAGCAGAGATCATGTGGGCTTCAAACATCTAATCATGGGGAAGACTTGCCTTCTGGCTTTCCATTGGCGCTCCATTGCTCTACAGAAGCCTTTGTAATGTCCAATTTGTGTTCCTTTAAGTGTACCAGGCCCTTCTCAGATTACCATATCTTGTGTAAAATGTCAACAAATTACTTCTATTGCTGAAGGCCAAGAGTGGGAAAGTTTCTGGATAGTTGAGCAAAGTTAGCAAGCTACTTGGGGAATACACAAGCTCAGCCAAAGAGAACTGTGTGTGGAGACTTCAGTGCATTCAGTACAGTGGCATAGCTGAAGAAAAGAAAGGTCACTAGATCCTTTAAACACCAGCGGTATGGAGGTACTGAAAACAGTATAATCTCACAGTGATTATGTTAATCTATCAAGGCCCAACTTCGAGATCAAGGACTTTGAAAGGGGAAACCAGGGTATCTCTAGTTGGAAAGCACCTTACCAGGGACTGTACTTATGTAAATAATATTTGATACGGCTCTTTTAGGTCTATGGCTGTTTTATTAGAAACAGGGTACAATTAACCTTTCACCTATTTTGCTAGTCATGTATTGACATACAGTAGGCTAAACCATTGACTAAAGTACTGGATAAATCAGGATCGTGTAGGCTGAGATTCTGGATTTTAAAAACTCAGTGTGTGCACGTAATGTGCATGTGCGTGGGAGAGAATGGAAGTGTGCGTGTGTGTGTGTGTTAAGAGTTCGCATTTGCTGACAAGTAGACTTTTCACACCCGGAGAAAATCCATTCTCACATCCAGTCTCTCAGTGTAGACTTTGAGTCTTGGTGATAACGACACCTCCGGAAGATGCAATCACTCTCAGTATGGAGAACATTCATCTCCGACCTAGGACACACCGATGTTCTTTCCATTAAAAAGGTGAGGTGCCTCCCCTTCCTAGCTCTGTTGGCCCCTGCCTAAAACAGTTTTGCTTTTTGGAGCTTCTCTCTCTTCTCCATGTCTCTCGCTCTCTCCCTCTATCTCTCAATTTCTTTCTCTCTCAAGCCCTCTTCCCCCACCGTGGCCCATCTCCAGAGGGAGTGTGTGATGTGGGTTCTGTGCTGTGAGACCAGCCAGTCCCCATAAGTGGCCTGATGAATATTTACTAAGCTACACGCTCAGTAAATATGAATGTGAGCGAGTAAATGTGAGTGAGGCCTTGTTTTAGGGACACCTACACTGTGGTGAGCAGCAGCAGTACATGTTCTTCCTTCCTCTTCCATAACGTCTTTCCCTGCATGATCTTCTGAACATGACGTCCTGTACCATCTTCAAGTGGCCCCCTCCAGTCGTTAGTACTAATATTTATAGAAAATGTTATCAACTCCAGAGCTGCACAGAGTTGTGGGGAATTGGCTCCTGAGTGGCCCATCCAATTGTTCGTAGAGTTACTCAGAAGAACACAGCTTCTCTTGACACATTTGATGTGTTGTCAAACATTAGGCGGAGAGAAAAAGCTAATTTCGTGCTCCTTTAGGCTGTCATTAAAGTTCCAACTTTCTCTTTCTCCCTTTTTCCTCCGCTGTGTTTGAGAGGCTTATACACATTCCTAGTGGACTCAGCAGCCGGCAAATCAGTCTGCTTTCCTGCCTGCCGTCCAATTTAGCATCAGCCTGCCTGTTAAAAGTTTAACTGGAGTGAAATACTGGGAATAGGGGAGAAGTGGAGAGCTGGAGGAGCGGAGAAGAAAATGTGACAACATCCTGTTGGGAGGGAGCAGAGCTAGCTTCAGTCTCTACCCTTGCCCCCTATTCCCTATATACAGTAGTACACTCTTTTGACCAGAGCCCTTTTGGATGCAGACTCTTTTCTCATGGTGTCTCTCTCTAATTCAGCCAGCAGGTCCAGGCCGACCCCCAAACTCCCTAGCAGCACTGGGAAAAATGAAGAAATACTGTAGAGCCACTGGATGTTAATCAAGGCCACATGCAACAATTCCTTCCCAAACATCCACTCCTCTCTAAGGGACTGGAGGATTTAGATGACCCCAATTCACTTGACAAGGACAGAGCCCATGTAAGACGCACGCCTAGAAACCCACTGTATGCTACAGAACTAATGCACCAAACAGACGGGTGTTTACAACTGGCACAGTACTCACTATTGTGTAGTCCTGCACGAATGTACTACTTCATTACGGATTGACATGAAATATCTCACAGACACACACACAAACGCTCAAACAAACCAACACATGAATAAATGGAGAAGTGCACCACACACACCCCCAACTCCCTGGAGAGAGAGAGAGAGTTAGGGCGTGCTGGCTTATTGGAGGTGTCTGCTCATTTCTGAGTGCCGGGCAGGTATTGACTGGGGAGTTCCTCAGCCCTTAGTGAGAATGTGATACAGGCTGGCAGCTGCTCTAACTAGCCTCACCACTAGGTTCAGCCTCATCTCCCTCCTCCATACTCTCCAGCGGAGATAAGTGTCTCTGGATCCTCCAGCTGTCATTATAAAGTCATCACCACCACACTCCACACTCCATAAGCGCCAACTATCAGCTAAAGCCGATAACAGACTCATTGTCTGGCCTCTTGGTACCTGTGTTATTTTTAATTTGCATACTGGTAGACTAGTTCTGTTTTTTGGTGATTATCTGCTGATAAATCATGAAAACATTTGATGAAAATGTTGAATCCTCACTGCAGGAACAATAGGTAGTGGAGAGTGAGCCCCAATCTGGTCCAAAATATGAAAAAAGATTGAAAGTTATAAAAGCATGATACTTACATGGTATTACTAAAGACTACTATACTACTACTACTATACTATAGGCCGACTGAATTGATTAAAGTGACGGCAATGGAGTAGTCAACTGCTTCTTTCTGTGTAGGCCATGTTTAACACCTGCTTAATTTTTCATTTCAATCATACCTGTAGGTCTATTCATGAGTTCCTGCCTTCTAAAAAAACTGGGGGTGCAAAATCTGGCGGAGGGTCTGGGGGACATCCCCCTAAAAATGTTTGCATTTTTTAAAACCATTTCCTGCTATTCAATATTGTTTCTCAAATGGAATTCCATGTTTACTTGAACACAACACTTTTTCTTAGGTTTTTGCCACAATAAACTACATTTCTGACTAGATTACTAATCGACTGCCTTCCCTCAAAATCCCACCCACAGTGATTGATTGACAGGTCAAACTGTTAAAGAGATAGTTCACCCAAATTAAAAAACGACACATTGGTTTCCTTACCCTAAGGGCCCACAGCAGCAGACAATAAAATACATAATTTGAAGAACAAACATGATTGTGGCAAATCATATCTTGCAGTAAAACTAAATAGGCTTTTAATGTTTAAAAAAGGTTCTTACTTAGAAGATAGGCCTAGACAATATCCAAAACAACTAACACACTGAATTAACACATTTTAATTGTCATTTTAAGTCACTGTAATTGTAAATTCTTTCTGCACAATACCACAACTAATTTAACCAATCTGGGAGGTAAAGTCGTTAAAGTATTCAATAATTTAGCTGTGTATTTTGGATGGAATCAATGCATTAGAATGTGCCAGAGGACACCAAAACAGAGCTTGTTCTGCATGCCCCCACGGACCCCAAAAGCCAGGAACTACCTGGCTGGATACTTTTTCTATTTTGCTGGCTAATCCATTTAATTACAGAAAACACTGCTTCATCCACTGCCACAGTTCTTAAAGCATCCATCCCACTGACCCGAAAACACAGAAAAGCAGAGCCCAGCCCAACAGGTCTCGGAAGCTGTAAGACTATGAGAGCTAACATCACCACTGCTGTATCATTTCCCGCAAGAGCAAAGACACGCTCCCTCTCTCACGCTCTTCAACACGGTCGACCAACAAGGAAATTACTTTGTTCATTAGGAGGATATTAGCCACCCGGGGAACACAGTTTGACAATCAGCAGAAGAGTATATGTGTAATTGGAGATGTTATCAGTGCTCCGACAGGGGGGCTGATAGGAAAAGGAATAGTGTAGTGAGCTTATGAATATTGAGGAGGAGAGGTGAGAATATAACACTTGGGGGAGGGCCTTAGTCTTGTCAATCCCAAGTCCCCCGAGGCGTGATTGGAGGAATCCATCGCTGTCATAATAGCTGCTCATGTTTAGAGCCACTGTAGGAATCGTTTAGAATGCTGAAGTCTTACCGATTACATCCTATGTTGTTCTGTGAAACCTGGCTCAACCATCCTTGTTTGTGGCGTAACTGTAGTGGATTATTTTCTCTGGTTGATTCATATTGTATGATGAACATTCCTCCCTGTATTTTCCAGAGGTCTTCCATACATTACCATCGGTGAATTCTATCCAGATCTTATCCCATCTGAACACAGACACCTCAGTTTTTATTTTTTTATTTTATTTCACCTTTATTTAACCAGGTAGGCTAGTTGAGAACAAGTTCTCATTTGCAACTGCGACCTGGCCAAGATAAAGCATAGCAGTGTGAGCAGACAACACAGAGTTACACATGGAGTAAACAGTTAACAAGTCAATAACACAATAGGAAGACAAAAAAAGTGGAGTCTATATACATTGTGTGCAAAAGGCATGAGGTAGGCGAATAATTACAATTTTGCAGATTAACACTGGAGTGATAAATGATCAGATGGTCATGTACAGGTAGAGAGAGATATTGGTGTGCAAAAGAGCAGAAAAGTAAATAAATAAAAACAGTATGGGGATGAGGTAGGTAAAAAAATGGGTGGGCTATTTGTCGATAGACTATGTACAGATGCAGCGATCGGTTAGCTGCTCAGATAGCAGATGTTTGAAGTTGGTGAGGGAGATAAAAGTCCCCAACTTCAGCGATTTTTGCAATTCGTTCCAGTCACAGGCAGCAGAGAACTGTAACGAAAGGCGGCCAAATGAGGTGATGGCTTTAGGGATGATCAGTGAGATACACCTGCTGGAGCGCGTGCTACGGATGGGTGTTGCCATCATGACCAGTGAACTGAGTTAAGGCGGAGCTTTACCTAGCATGGACTTGTAGATGACCTGGAGCCAGTGGGTCTGGCGACGAATATGTAGCGAGGGCCAGCCGACTAGAGCGTACAAGTCGCAGTGGTGGGTGGTATAAGGTGCTTTAGTGACAAAATGGATGGCACAGTGATAAACTGCATCCAGTTTGCTGAGTAGAGTGTTGGAAGCAATTTTGTAGATGACATCGCCGAAGTCGAGGATCGGTAGGATAGTCAGTTTTACTAGGGTAAGTTTGGCGGCGTGAGTGAAGGAGGCTTTGTTGCGGAATAGAAAGCCGACTCTTGATTTGATTTTTCGATTGGAGATGTTTGATATGAGTCTGGAAGGAGAGTTTATAGTCTAGCCAGACACCTAGGTACTTATAGATGTCCACATATTCAAGGTTGGAACCATCCAGGGTGGTGATGCTGGTCAGGCGTGCGGGTGCAGGCAGCGAACGGTTGAAAAGCATGCATTTGGTTTTACTAGCGTTTAAGAGCAGTTGGAGGCCACGGAAGGAGTGTTGTATGGCATTGAAGCTCGTTTGGAGGTTAGATAGCACAGTGTCCAAGGACGGGCCGGAAGTATATAGAATGGTGTCGTCTGCGTAGAGGTGGATCAGGGAATCGCCCGCAGCAAGAGCAACATCATTGATATATACAGAAAAAAAGAGTCGGCCCGAGGATTGAACCCTGTGGCACCCCCATAGAGACTTCCAGAGGACCGGACAGCATGCCCTCCGATTTGACACACTGAACTCCCTCTTCCTCATTTTGCTTCATATTTCTCTACTTCTCTGTCCCTCCACATATCATCACCATCATGTTTTTCTCTCCATCAAATGCATTTGCTCAGCACCTCCCTCCTTTCTCCCTCTCTTTTTCCCTGTTTTCTCCCTCCTCCCTCTGGACAGTGGATGGTATGTGTATTCTCTCCTCGGACATGCTCAGCCCTCTGGGTTCTGAATTATCCTTTTTAGTTCTTAATCCCATTATCAGACATCCACTTCTAGGTTTTCGTCTCTCTCCTCATTTCTCCTCTGCTGGTCATGCTGTGTGTGTGATTTAGACCTGTCACTGTTGCATGTTGCAATAGCGCCGTTTCACAGCCCTCACAGCCCAGTGTGCTATTCCGCCCTTGGAACTAGGGATGCAAGTTTCGGTCAATTTTGCTGCCGACTAACCGACCCTCATTAACCGGTCAACAAACGGTTAAAACATTTTCAACCAGTAAAATGAGGTGACCAACAAAATACTAGAAATACAAGGAACATACATTTTACATTAAGAGCCTTGACCTTTGTGTTGTCTTAAGGGTAAAAAATGACCCGCCACTATGTTTAACAGCAGAGAAACCCCCCTAAATTATATTTTTTCCAACTTGAAATTTGATGACTTTTCCTAGAGTGACCCTTTGTTGCCAAAAATGTTTGTTTCCCTTCAATAAAATGCATTCCAAACTACTTTCTGCACATTTCTGCTACTTTCTTAGGCTATACAAGTGATATATCTTGCAAACAAAAAAGTTGTTTACAGCTATGCAGTACCTTTAGCACTAATAATAATAATCCTCTACTTTAGTAAAGAAAACAATTATGACAGGTGTGTCGTAATAAAAACGAATGGTGTCCACTGATTAAATGCAGTCTTTCTGCATTGTGAAGAGGGAAAACCCAGATATTCACAAAGTTGGTGATGAATGACAGGTTGTTTCTTCATGAAAAATAGATTTGGGTTTTAAAATTCAATTAAGCTGCTTTATTTTAGGGGTTTCGTGAAGGTGGGTCATTGTTTACCCTTAGGACAAGGGGAGTACACAGAATGTTAAGACTACACAAGGGTTAATGGAAACATGCAGCAATAGCAAGCCTATTGTCTTACTGTCAAAAGGCTTTAGCCTGTTATTGAACCTGCAATGAAGCAGCTGATAAAATGTACATTTCAAACATTTGCCAAAATGCAATTCGTGGGAAAACACTGTGCTAAACAGCACATCTAATAAGTCGCTCTGGATAAGAGCGTCTGCTAAATGACTTAAATGTAAATGTAAATGTAATGTAAAAATCTAATGAGAGCAGTTCCATATGTGACAGAGATCAACATCTCTGCAACTGGACAATGAAAGAAAGTTGTTGTGAAAACCAATAGAAGAGGAGAGCAGTAATGTCCTTCACATTTCTATGGTTGGATTTGGCTATGCTACTTTGAAGCAAGGTAAGACATGCCTCATGTAGGTTTCAAACAACTATACTGCCTTAAGCACACATTGAAAAGTGGTGGTGATAGCCTGCCTACATTACCGCTGACTATAGCCAGAGATAATGTATACAACGACGAGATGGTCTTGACTCCGCCCTAATAATAGCAGTCTTTGTCCCAAAGGCAGGAAGGCAGGCAGTCTTTTTTTATTTAACTAGGCAAGTCAGTTAAGAACAAATTCTTATTTATTTGACGGCCGACCAGAACCAAACCCGGACGATGCTGGACCAATTGTGTGCCGCCCTATGGGACTCCCAATCACGGCCGGATGTGATACAGCCTGGGTCTGATTATAGCACCAGAATGGCGAATGGAAGGCGTTCTTTAATTACGAGTTGAGATTGAGAATTTAAAATAGTAGCTATTTTTAAATGTGGCCATCAAAACAGTTAACACGCAATTACATTTCTAATTGTTATTTGTTGCGCAATGACTGGGCTTCTAAAATAACGTTTCGCTCCAGTAACAGCTAGAGCGAAACTAGGCTCTGTATGCTGTGCGCATGTGTTAAATAAGATTCATGGCGACTAACGAAAATATAGGCGGCAATTTAATTCCATTCAATTATGTAAATTAACTTATAGATCGCTAAGTATGACCGTTCAAATGCATTTTTTGGAGGCTAACAGATTAACGTTAACATCCCTACTGGGAATCGATCATTTAAAGACATGACCTACATGCTGAAAAACAACTAACTAATGGGCTGCAAACTGAGGAGGAAGCAAAGGGAGCTGTTGACCATGGGATGGCATCCACATTTATGATCGAATGATCTATTCAATTTATAGTAACAAATAATCTTATTACCTTAACAATTAATGTATCCTCCCCTGCAGGACTGTTGTGATAGGAAAACAAAGTGCCAACAGCTAGGCTAGCAGATCTGTAGTGTATTACAGAGAAACAAAGCACTGAAGGCTAGCAGGTCTGTAGCGTAGCAATTGATTAGCAGGATTGGGGATCAAAGCCTGTTTAAATTTGCAGCTTGGGGTCTGAGGGACAACCAGGTGCCCAAACAAACCTGAACTCAGCTGCCCCTTCAATTGCTATGGCAACTGCTCTCTGAGCTGACCATAGCAGAGTAGGGTGGGGGGAGACATGCTCCCTGGAAGACTTCCTGGATTCTACTGTTTGAGGGTAATACAATGTGAGCCCTGCTGTGCTGTCTAGGGTTGTAGGAAGTGCAGGCAGGTGTCCATATGATGTCTCCGTTACTCTCATCCAATCCCACAATGCAACAAGGGTACCGTACTTTTCAATGTCACCATGCATCAACCTATCCGATCTGTGAAGAAGAGTGAACGAGGAGTGAAGAGAGGGAGCACGTTTTTTGGAATAAGATGCAGCCCTGGTTGCATAATATCCTCAGTTGTGGGCTCTACTGGGCTTGGTTAAAGTACACTCAACATCCAGGCAATGCAAGTAGTCATGCACTTACACAAAGACAACCACTGCATAAGGAGTCATTGCATGAATGAGTTAGCAGATCCTAAGTGCACTGGAAGTACTGTCGACATGGACTCCAGTTGGATTGGTAGTGTTGGCAATCAAATTTCTCAGCAAAAAAAAAATCACTTGATTAATAAAATAACATCTCCTTATATGGCCACATTAATGCTGTACATGTTTATAAAACATGAGAAGGTTGTTGACATTGTTGTGTGTATTATGTCTGCCTGGCCCTGCAGATGGACTGCCTGTCAGTCCAGTTAACAGCTGATATCAACGTAACCTGACCCTGTGCTCCCTGGAGAGCAGTTTCCTGTAAACACCAGAGTAGGTCAGTGTGTTTAAAGATCAGAGGCTTGTCCGTCTGTTCTCCATCCATCCACAGTAAACAGGACGGCCCTCGCTGCTCCTCTCTCTGTGACCGATTGCTGACCTGGAATATCCAACTTTCAGTTGTGTCTTTCAGAAACCCTCCTAAAACTCCACCTGTTTCATTTTGGTTGTCAGTAACTCTTACTTTCCCCTTCTGTTTGAGCAATATTCTATAGGAGGTATTTGGACATAAATTATGGACTTTATCGAACAAAACAAACATTTATTGTGGAACTGGGATTCCTGGGAGTGCATTCTGATGAAGATCAAAGGTAAGTGAATATTTACAATGCCATTTCTGACTTTTGTGACACCTCTCCTTCTTTGGAAAATGGCAGTATGTTTTGATGTAGCTTGGCGCTGACCAAACATAATCGCAAGGTGTGCTTTCGCCGTAAAGTCTTTTTGAGATCTGACACAGCGGTTGCATTAAGGAGAAGTTTATCTATAATTCCATGCATAACACTTGTATCTTTTATCAAGGTTTATTATGAGTATTTCTGTAATTTGATGTGGCTCTCTGCACTTTCACCGGATGTTTGTTTGAGACAATGCATTTCTGAACACAACACACCGATTTCAAATTAGGTTTTTGGACATAAAGATTAACTTTATCGAACAAAACACACATTAATTGTGTAACATGAAGTCCTGTGAGTGCCATCTGATGATCTGTGATTAATTTAATCGCTATTTCTGACTTTTGTGAGGGCTCTCTTTAGCTGGAAATGGCTTTATGGTTTTCTGTGACTACGTGCTGACCTAAAATAATAGTTTGGTGTGCTTTCGCCGTAAAGGCTATTTGAAATCGGACACTGGCTGGATTTACAAGAAGTCTACATTTAAAAGGGTGTAAAATAATTATGTTTGAGGAATTTCTGTTGTTTTGAATTTGGAGCCCTGCAATTTCACTGTCTGTTGGCGAGGTGGCGACGCCCCGCGTCCCACATATCCCAGAGAGGTTAACCCAGCATGACATCTACTCTGTTACCTCTTAGCCCAGCATGACTTTCACTTGGTTACCCCTTGAAACCCATTACAGTCTGAACCCTGTCTATGGGGGGGTTCTTGATTTTAAGACCCCTTGAAGTATCAAGGGGTGGCAGGGTAGCCTAGTGGTTAGAGCGTTGGACTAGTAACCAGAAGGTTGCAAGTTCAAATCCCCGAGCTGACAAGGTACAAATCTGTCGTTCTGCCCCTGAACAGGCAGTTAACCCACTGTTCCTAGGCCATCATTGAAAATAAGAATTTGTTCTTAACCGACTTGCCTAGTTAAATAAAGGTAAAATACATTTTAAAAAGACACTTGATGAAAAATGGTATTAGACCAAACTGCTATTAGCCCATACAAACACAATGAATAACAAATTCACTTCATGGAACAGATAGTCCCCCCCAAAAAAATGTTTTAAAATAAGTTTGTTCTGAAGTTTCTGTCCTATATCTGAGAGAGATTTTTTTTTTTAAGAAAAAAAAAGTTATATTTTCTTAACATGTGCATTCGGAAAGTATTCAGACCCCTTGACTTTTCCAGATTGTGTTATGTTACAGCCTTATTCTAAAATATATATATATTTTTTAATTAAACTATATTTACACACAATACCCCATAATGACAAGGGGAAAACAGATTTGAAAAAAAAAATCTGAAATACCTTATTTACATAAGTATTCAGACACTTTTCATCCTGGTGCATCCTGTTTCCATTGATCATCCTTGAGATCTTTCTACAACTTGATTGGAGTCCCCTTGGGGTAAATTAAATTGATTGGACATGATTTGGAAAGGCACACCTGTCTATATAAGTTCCCACAGTTGACAGTGCATGTCAGAGCAAAAACCAAGCCATGAGGTTGAAGAAATTGCACGTAGAGCTCAGACAGGATTGTGTTGAGGCACAGGACAACCTTCCAGAAGGACCACCATCTCTGCAGCACTCCACCAATCATGCCTTTACGGTAGCGTGGCCAAATGGAAGCCACTCCTCATTAAAATGCACATGGCAGCACGCTTGGAGTTTGCTAAAAGGCACCTAAAGATTCTCAGACCTTGAGAAACAAGATTCTCTGGTCTGATGAAAGCAAGATTGAACACTTTGGCCTGAATGCCAAGCGTCACATCTGGAGGAAATCTGGCACCATCACTACGGTGAAGCATAGTGGCGGCAGCATCATGCAGTGGGGATGTTTTTCAGCGGCAGGGATTGGGAGACAAGTCAGGATCGAGGAAAAGATAAACAGAGCAAAGCACAGAGATCCTTGATGAAAACCTGCTCCAGAGTGCTCAGGACCTCATATTGGGGTGAAGGTTCACCTTCCAACATGACACCAACCCTAAGCACACAGCCAAGACAATGCAGGAGTGGCTTTGACACAAGTCTCTGAATGTCCTTGATTGTCCCAGCCAGAGCCCGGACTTGAATCCGATCGAACATCTCTGGAGAGACCTGAAAATAGCTGTGCAACGACGCTCCCCATCCAACCTGACAGAGCTTGAGAGGATCTGCAGAGAAGAATGGGAGAAACTCCCCAAATACAGGTATGCCAAGCTTGTAGCGTCATACCCAAGAAGACTCGAGGCTGTAATTGTTGCCAATGGGGTATTGTGTGTCGATTGGATTTTTTAAAAAAAGTTTTAGAATACGGCTGTAACGTAACAAAATGTGGAAAAAGTCAAGGGGCCAGAACTTTCCTGAAGGCACTGTACTTCAATTCATTTTTTCAACTGGTACCGGGGGACCTTCAGACGAATCTTGTGCGATGTGTGTGCGTCCTAGAGCAAAACAACAAACGTGTTCGTGAAAGTCTCACATTATTAGTGTGTAGCCAAAACTGATCGGACACTACAGACAGAAGTTGGCAGATCGTCTGTACCAACTTCAGATGAGCCCCAAGACACTTGTGGGTGTCGAAGAGCAAAACAGTGAATTTGTGATCTTTATGTAGGAGGGTCATTATAGTTGTGTAGGCCAAACTGTTCGGACGCTACAGACTTTGTGAGAAAACCGATTTTTTTTTTTTTTTTTTTTTTTTTTTTGGTCTGACAAACACCACTCTAGCTCTGTCACCTTCCTCCACATCGCCAATGCGGTGCATTAAGATGCATCCAATGCAAAAATCTCTAGCTTAAACTGACTGATTTCTCTAGCTTAAACTGACTGATTTCTCTAGCTTAAACTGACTGATTTCTCTAGCTTAAACTGACTGATTTCTCTAGCTTAAACTGACTGATTTCTCTAGCTTAAACTGACTGATTTCTCTAGCTTAAACTGACTGATTTCTCTAGCTTAAACTGACTGATTTCTCTAGCTTAAACTGACTGATTTCTCTAGCTTAAACTGACTGATTTCTCTAGCTTAAACTGACTGATTTCTCTAGCTTAAACTGACTGATTTCTCTAGCTTAAACTGACTGATTTTGATGGGGATTGTTTTATTATGCCAATTAGATTTCCGCAGGGGCGTGGACATTGTCTCTAGGGGGCTAACCCAACATGACTTTAACTCAGTTACCCCTTAACTCAGCATGATGTCAACTCTGTTACCACTTCACTCCGTCACCTCCATCTGAACACACTGCTGTATTGTTAACTCAGTCTCAGCTCCACACTCTCTCACCCCAGCCTCAACTGAATTGTGCTCCATTACAAGGACAGGCGTTTGTTATTATCCCTGCGTGAACCATTCCGTGTTCAAAACTTTTACTATCTACTGTGAACATCAGCTCTTTGGTTTCTACACAACACTAACAGGGTTATCTGACAGAGACTGGTGCCACGAGGACAATGGACACCCAATCCTCTTGTTAGAAATCCAGGCCTGTACCACTATCATAGCGGGCGAACCTTAGATAGGCTTGGGTTAGCACAAACACACAGAGATCATTCCCCTTTCTTTGACATGTGAAGGCACTGTAGAGACAGACCGTAGAGATGACGCATTGTGAGAATATATGAGACGCTGTGAGGAGGGGGGATCTAGCGAGGAAAGCACAGATATCAGAGTCTGAAAGCTTCTTCCAACATGTTCTCTCTGATAGACACACCAAACAAACTGACACACACATACACACTGATAGAAGGATCAATATAGCCTAGTAGTCCTGTCTGTAGAGCCTCTCAAAATCAGACAGAGCGAGAGGGGAGCAAGATACAAAAGCAGAGAGAGAGAGAAAGACTCATCAATAATGTGGTTTAGTGAGAAGTGTGAGCTGATGGTACTCATCAGTGTAGGGTTCTGCCTCCTCTCCTCCACTTTGTTGTCTGGCCAACGAACATGAGATCACTACCCAGTGTGGATATATATCCAGCAGCCATCCCAGAGAACCAGGAGAGACAGACTGACCACACCACAGTACTGCAGCTCATTCACCATTTAACAGCAGCTCATCAAACACCACAAGAGCTTATGGACAATTTGCTTCACTGGACATTCTCATTTTCCATACAGAAAACGCATACATGCACAGTACACACGCCACAAATGAGCCGCAGTCCAAGTTGTCTGATCTGCTTTATCTCAGAAAGCAGCTGCAGAACCAAACAGTAACAACAGCAATAACCTAGAAACAGAGACAGACTGGTTTGGTTGGATGGGGTCCACTGTTAATGGATGATGGCCAAGCATGAACATGTACAGTATTTCTGAGGGAGGGTGTGCACATATGGAGAGGAAAGGTGAATTTACGTGTGTGTGGTTCAGAAAAACGCCATGGCACTTACCAAAGATATTGGTGGAATGTCCTTTCTTGGCGAGAGGTTTCAACTCGTTGTGTCCCCATCCGTACTGTCTGTAGCTGTCCCACGCATGCTTCATCATCTACAACACACACACACACACACACGCTTTAGACACATCTGCAATACAGCAACGTAACGAGAGTCTTGACTCTTGTTCCACCTGGAATAGAAACGCAGAGCATTTAGAGAAAGACAATCAAGGCATTTTGTTTTGTCTGCTACAACACCATGAACCTATCTTGAACTATAGACTCTAAAGGGAGAACCTTACAAGAGGCTTGTCACATACCTTTTCTTTTATAAATGACTCATACATACAGTCTTGCACATAACATCTTGACAGCACAAACAATCAGCATTAACACACAATTCTTTTTTCACCATAATTTCAGCCTCGACACTGGAAAGAGAATGGCACTTAGGCCTTTGTTCTGGAAAATGATGCAACTGAGATTGACATCCCCGTGCCCCCTCAGCCACTGGCCCCACCTCCACTCCAGCCCCTTAAACACCCCCAAGCTCTTTACACACCCAAAGCCCCAGCCCCTGGTGTGACCACAACTCTGTCAGTTCCTCTGTCACTCAGTTTCTAGGTCAATGGCCAGCAGGTCCCTCACCACACATCTCACACCATGGCTGGGTGGACAGGACACAGTCTTTGTGTGTGTTTGCCGTGTAACTACTTCTCTTCAGACAACATTGATAAATTGGCGCCGTAGGGCTCCTCTCTCTAATCTTTTTCATTGTGTTTTCCTTGACTGTCTGGAGGCACTGACCAGACATGTGTCTTAAGGATAAAAACACTGCTGTATTAACATGACCTTTACAGAGGAGCCGTAAGAGATGAACTGAGAATAAAGAGGGAGAAACAGACAGGATAATGAGGCAAGCCTTGACACGAAGACAGTGATGCTGACCAAAGGAGAGAAGAGGAGACGCAAGGGAAATTCAAGAGAAACTGTGAGGACGACGCTGCTGACTGACAGAGAGTCACGCTTTCCCAAATCTCTACTGCACGCTCAACATTTCCCTTTTTCCTCCTAAATCATGGCCTTAGTCTGGTGGGATTAGCTATCCCAGGAGGACATTTTCTCACCCTGTCGGTCTGTCTCTGTCTGCCATGGCAGCCATCCAAAAATGTGAGACCAGGTTTTCCTCCTGTTTGAGCCAGAGTCCCCTCTTTTCCTTTTGCTCTCCTGTGCCAGCCTCTCCTCTCGCCTCTCTTCTCCCAGCAGCACCAAGGCAAGGGAGGAAGGGAGCAAAGCCAATAGAACACATGGCCAGGAGTTTCATTGTGTTCTTGGCTTGCTGGCATTCAATGACGCACTCGGTCTCCACACAGCAGGAGATTATAAATCACATTAACTTACTGGGAAAACACCACTTAACCCATTGGCTCCTGATGGCGAGGTAGACCTCTAATTGGCTGGTTTATAAAATGCTGATTGGCCCATCTGTTAAAGAATATAGGATTTACAGAAACGGAATATTCAAATGTACAGTACGAGTCAAAATTGTGGACACATACCCACAAGGATTTTTCGTATTTTTTTTAAATACATTGTAGAATAATAGTGAAGACATCAAATACAATACACCATCCCATCTGGTTTTGCTCTTAGTGGGACTATCATTTGTTTTCAACAGGACATTGACCCAACACGCCTCCAGGCTGTGTAAGAGCTATTTGACCAAGAAGAAGATTGATGGAATGCTGCATCAGATGACCTGGCCTCCACAATCACCTGACCTCAACCAAATTGAGATGGTTTGGGATGAGTCGGACCGCAGTGATGGAAAAGCAGCCAACAAGTGCTCAGCATGTGGGAACTCCTTCAAGACTGTTGGAAAAGTATTCCAAGTGAAGCTGGTTGAAATAATGCCAAGAGTGTACACAGCTGTCATCAAGGCAAAGGGTGGCTACTTTGAAAAATCTAAAATATATTTTGATTTGTCTAACACATTTTTTGTGTTATTGCATAGTTGTTGTCTTCACTATTACTCCACAATGTAGAAAATAGTAAAAATAAAGAAAAACCCTGGAATGATCAGGTGTGTCCAAACCTTTGACCTGAACTGTATATTAACATTATACACACTGACTGGACATTTCACTTAACGTACCATTAACATGACACAAAAATGACAGTTTGCTGTTATAACATTATGACCAGCACTCAATATCCTTTCTAGAGTCTAAAACCCAACAACCATTAATGAATTGACTGACTGGGGTAACATATTGACCAGCATTCAAGATCACTTCTGTAGTAGGGAGTCTGATTCTAAAATGCCATAGCCAATTAAACTGTCCCTTCATGCATGACTTTATGGTGTGTTTCAACAGATGCTGCTCCTTCAGGTTAGGTTACCCTCTCCAGCACATATTGAATGTCAAGATCATTGCTGCTGCCTGTAGCGTGAGACCAGGCCAGGGATGTGTCCCAAACAGCACCCGTTTCCCTATGTAGTGCACCCTATGGGCCCTAGTCAAAAGTCGTGCACTATAAAGGGAAAAGGGTGCCATTTGGGACGCAGCCAGAAGCGTAATGTGTTAAGTGGCATTGCAAGTATTTATATCTGCTTTGAAAAGAGAGGGTTTTGGTTGGCTCTGGTTCGGTCTGATTCCTGCTCTCAGACTCTTAGCTGATCCTCAGCTTCTTCACTGAGACCATGGGAGCACTGATGAGGGATACACAAATCACACTAAGACAGAGGAATAATGTGCCTCAGCAAAAAGAGGGCGAATCTACACACTGCAATAAGACAGTGCTAGCTATGTTCCCAACTGTGGTCTTCTCTACTCTTGGCTTTTATTCCCAGTGACTGTTGATGGCCTTCTGCTCGTCGGTTAGCAGCCATCCTGCCTGTCTAACTATGGGCTTGGGGAGGGAAGCATGAAGAAACGACAGCTTGTGGTGGGGTTCTCAGTGTCTGTTAAATAAAACCCACACTCCACAGAGATGGAGAAACACACAGACCAACCTCTGGTGATTTATCTCTGAGCCAGAAAAATGTGTAAGAAACTCACAGCCAACCTCATGGTTCTGGATGTGTTGGTTTGAGCATGGTAACAAAGAACACTAAGTTTGTGGGTTTAATTCACACAAGGGCCTCATATACTGGATATACAGTGCATTAGGAAAGTATTCAGATTTTGGCCCATTCCTCCATGCAGATCTCACTAGCTTTAAGCACCAACTGTCAGAGCATCTTACAGATTACTGCACCTGTACATAGCCCACCTATAATTTAGCCCAAACAACTACCTCTTTCCCAACTGTATTTCATTTATTTATTTATTTTGCTCCCTTGCACCCCATTATTTTTATTTCTACTTTGCACATTCTTCCATTGCAAAACTACCATTCCAGTGTTTTACTTGCTATATTGTATTTACTTTGCCACCATGGCCTTTTTTGCCTTTACCTCCCTTCTCACCTAATTTGCTCACATTGTATATAGACTTGTTTATACTGTATTATTGACTGTATGTTTGTTTTACTCCATGTGTAACTCTGTGTCGTTGTATCTGTCGAACTGCTTTGCTTTATCTTGGCCAGGTCGCAATTGTAAATGAGAACTTGTTCTCAACTTGCCTACCTGGTTAAATAAAGGTGAAATAAAATAAAATAAAAATAAAAGAGCAGTGATGTTTTGGGGCTGTTGCTGGGCAACACGGACTTTCAACTCCCTCCAAAGATTTTCTATGGGGTTGAGATCTGGAGATTGGCTAGGCCACGCCAGGACCTTGAAATGCATCTTACGAAGCCACTCCTTCGTTGCCCGGGCGGTGTGTTTGGGATCATTGTCATGCTGAAAGACCCAGCCACGTTTCATCTTCAATGCCCTTGCTGATTGAAGGAGGTTTTCACTCAAAATCTCACGATACATGGCCCCATTCATTCTTTCCTTTACACGGATCAGTCGTCCTGGTCCCTTTGCAGAAAAACAGCCCCAAAGCATGATGTTTCCACCCCCATGCTTCACAGTAAGTATGGTGTTCTTTGGATGCAACTCCGCATTCTTTGTCCTCCAAACACAACGAGTTGAGTTTTTCCACGGGATGAGATCTTGTGTGGAGCCCCAGATCGAGGGAGATTATCAGTGGTCTTGTATGTCTTCCATTTCCTAATAATTGCTCCCACAGTTGATTTCTTCAAACCAAGCTGCTTCCTATTGCAGATTCAGTCTTCCCAGCCTGGTGCAGGTCTACAATTTTGTTTCTGGTGTCCTTTGACAGCTCTTTGGTCTTGGCCATAGTGAAGTTTGGGGTGTGACTGTTTGAGGTTGTGGACAGGTGTCTTTTATAATGATAACAAGTTCAAACAGGTGCCATGAATACAGGTAACGAGTGGAGGACAGAGGAGCCTCTTAAAGAAGAAGTTACAGGTCTGTCAGAGCCAGAAATCTTGCTTGTTTGTAGGCGACCAAATAGTTATTTTCCACCATAATTTGCAAATAAATTCATTAAAAAATCCTACAATGTAATTTTCTGGATTTTTTTTCAAATTTTGTCTGTCATAGTTGAAGTGTACCTATGATGAAAATTACAGGCCTCATCTTTTTAAGTGGGAGAACTTGCAAAATTGGTGGCTGACTAAATACTTTTTTGCCCCACTGTAAGTGTCCCTCAGAAGTGGTGAAGTCCAATTATTTTAAATGTGCTAGCCAGGTATGCCCTGGGTTACTCTTTGAGTGTTTTATTGAAACATTCTGTGGCATAGACTAGGAATCACTGGCCACTTTAAGGAATGGAACACTTTAATAATCTTTACATATCTGGCATCACTCATCTCATATGAATATATTCTACCATGCCCAGAAATCTGCTCCTTTCATTCTCTGTCCCCAACGCTCTAGGCGACCAGTTTTGATAGCCTTTAGCCGCACCCTCATACTACTCCTCCTCTGTTCCGCGGGTGATGTGGAGGTAAACCCAGGCCCTGCATGTCCCCAGGCACCCTCATTTGTTGACTTCTGTGATCAAAAAAGCCTTGGTTTCATGCATGTCAACATCAGAAGCCTCCTCCCTAAGGTTGTTTTACTCACTGCTTTAGCACACTCTGCTAACACTGATGTCCTTGCCGTGTCTGAATCCTGGCTCAGGAAGGCCACCAAAAATTCTGAGATTTCCATACCCAACTATAACATCTTCCGTCAAGATAGAACTGCCAAAGGGGGAGGAGTTGCAGTCTACTGCAGAGATAGCCTGCAAAGTAATGTCATACTTTCCAGGTCCATACAAAAACAGTTCGAACTACTAATCTTGAAAATTACTCTCTCCAGAAATAAGTCTCTCACTGTTGCCGCCTGCTACCGACCCCCCTCAGCACCCAGCTGTGCCCTGGACACCATTTGTGAATTGATTGCCCCCCATCTAGCTTCATAGTTTGTTCTGTTAGGTGACCTAAACTGGGATATGCTTAACTCCCCGGCAGTCCTACAATCTAAGCCAGATGCCCTCAATCTCACACAAATCATCAAGGAACCCACCAGGTACAACCCTAAATCTGTAAACAAGGGCACCCTCATAGACGTCATCCTGACCAACTGGCCCTCCAAATACACCTCCGCTGTCTTCAACCAGGATCTCAGCGATCACTGCCTCATTGCCTGTATCCACTACGGAGCCGCAGTCAAACGACCACCACTCATCACTGTCAAATGCTCCCTAAAACACTTCTGTGAGCAGGCCTTTCTAATCGACCTGGCCCGGGTATCCTGGAAGGACATTGACCTCATCCCGTCAGTTGAGGATGCCTGGTCATTCTTTAAAAGTAACTTCCTCACCATTTTAGATAAGCATGCTCCGTTCAAAAAATGCAGAACTAAGAACAGATATAGCCCTTGGTTCACTCCAGACCTGACTGCCCTCGACCAGCACAAAAACATCCTGTGGCGGACTGCAATAGCGTCGAACAGTCCCCGCGATATGAAACTGTTCAGGGAAGTCAGGAACCAATACACGCAGTCAGTCAGGAAAGCTAAGGCCAGCTTCTCCAGGCAGAAGTTTGCATCCTGTAGCTCCAACTCCAAAAAGTTCTGGGACACTGAAGTCCATGGAGAACAAGAGCACCTCCTCCCAGCTGCCCACTGCACTGAGGCTAGGCAACACGGTCACCACCGATAAATCCATGATTATCAAAAACTTCAACAAGCATTTCTCAACGGCTGGCCATGCCTTCCGCCTGGCTACTCCAACCTCGGCCAACAGCCCCCCCGCAGCTACTCGCCCAAGCCTCTCCAGGTTCTCCTTTACCCAAATCCAGATGGCAGATGTTCTGAAAGAGCTGCAAAACCCGGACCCGTACAACTCGGATGGGCTTGACAATCTGGACCCTCTATTTCTGAAACTATCCGCCGCCGTTGTCGCAACCCCTATTACCAGCCTGTTCAACCTCTCTTTCATATCGTCTGAGATCCCCAAGGACTGGAAAGCTGCCGCAGTCATCCCCCTCTTCAAAGGGGGAGACACCCTGGACCCAAACTGTTACAGACCTATATCCATCCTGCCCTGCCTATCTAAGGTCTTCGAAAGCCGAGTCAACAAACAGGTCACAAACCATCTCGAATCCCACCGTACCTTCTCTGCTGTGCAATCTGTTTTCCGAGCCGGTCACGGGTGCACCTCAGCCACGCTCAAGGTACTAAACGATATCGTAACCGCCATCGATAAAAGACAGTACTGTGCAGCAGTCTTCATCGACCTTGCCAAGGCTTTCGACTCGGTCAATCACCATATTCTTATCGGCAGACTCAGTAGCCTCGGTTTTTCGGATGACTGCCTTGCCTGGTTCACCAATTACTTTGCAGACAGAGTTCAGTGTGTCAAATCGGAGGGCATGCTGTCCGGTCCTCTGGAAGTCTCTATGAGGGTGCCACAGGGTTCAATCCTCGGGCCGACTCTTTTTTCTGTATATATCAATGATGTTGCTCTTGCTGCGGGCGATTCCCTGATCCACCTCTACGCAGACGACACCATTCTATATACTTCTGGCCCGTCCTTGGACACTGTGCTATCTAACCTCCAAACGAGCTTCAATGCCATACAATACTCCTTCCGTGGCCTCCAACTGCTCTTAAACGCTAGTAAAACCAAATGCATGCTTTTCAACCGTTCGCTGCCTGCACCCGCACACCTGACCAGCATCACCACCCTGGATGGTTCCAACCTTGAATATGTGGACATCTATAAGTACCTAGGTGTCTGGCTAGACTGTAAACTCTCCTTCCAGACTCATATCAAACATCTCCAATCGAAAATCAAATCAAGAGTCTGCTTTCTATTCCGCAACAAAGCCTCCTTCACTCACGCCGCCAAACTTACCCTAGTAAAACTGACTATCCTACCGATCCTCGACTTCGGCGATGTCATCTACAAAATTGCTTCCAACACTCTACTCAGCAAACTGGATGGAGTTTATCACTGTGCCATCCGTTTTGTCACTAAAGCACCTTATACCACCCACCACTGCGACTTGTACGCTCAAGTCGGCTGGCCCTCGCTACATATTCGTCGCCAGACCCACTGGCTCCAGGTCATCTACAAGTCCATGCTAGGTAAAGCTCCGCCTTATCTCAGTTCACTGGTCACGATGGCAACACCCATCCGTAGCACGCGCTCCAGCAGGTGTATCTCACTGATCATCCCTAAAGCCAACACCTCATTTGGCCGCCTTTCGTTCCAGTTCTCTGCTGCCTGTGACTGGAACGAATTGCAAAAATCGCTGAAGTTGGAGACTTTTATCTCCCTCACCAACTTCAAACATCTGCTATCTGAGCAGCTAACCGATCGCTGCAGCTGTACATAGTCTATCGGCAAATAGCCCACCCATTTTTACCTACCTAATCCCCATACTGTTTTTATTTATTTACTTTTCTGCTCTTTTGCACACCAATATCTCTACCTGTACATTACCATCTGATCATTTATCACTCCAGTGTTAATCTGCAAAATTGTAATTATTCGCCTACCTCATGCCTTTTGCACACAATGTATATAGACTCCACTTTTTTTTCCTATTGTGTTATTGACTTGTTAATTGTTTACTCCATGTGTAACTCTGTGTTGTCTGCTCACACTGCTATGCTTTATCTTGGCCAGGTCGCAGTTGCAAATGAGAACTTGTTCTCAACTAGCCTACCTGGTTAAATAAAGGTGAAATAAAATACAAATTAAAAATATACTGTATTCTATGGTATCTCGTTCACTTAATGTTTACATACGGTTGAAGTCGGAATTTACATACACCTTAGCCAAATACATTTAAACTCAGGTTTTCACAATTCCTGACATTTAATCATAGTAAAAATTCCCTGGTTTAGGTCAGTTAGGATCACCACTTTATTTTAAGAATGTGAAATGTCAGAATAATAGCAGAGCGAATTATTTATTTCAGCTTTTATTTCTTTCATCACATTCCCAGAGGGTCAGAAGTTTACATACACTCAATTAGTATTTGGTAGCATTGCCTTTAAATTGTTTAACTAGGGTCAAACGAGTCAGGTAGCCTTCCACAAGCTTCCCATAATAAGTGAGGTGAATTTTGGCCCATTCCTCCTGACAGAGCTGGTGTAACAAACTATAGTTTTGGCAAGTCAGTGAGGGACATCTACTGTGTGCATGACATGTCATTTTTCCCCAAAAAATTTACAGATTATTTCACTTAATCACAATTCCAGTGGGTCAGAAGTTTACATACACTAAGTACGAAATGTTTGACGACTATTTTTCATAAATGTTTCTAATATAGTAAAACACTTATTTGAAGGGTTTGTATGACCTCTGCCCTGACTTTCCAGTGTGGTTTGATCACCCTCATTGGACAGCCATTTGGATAATGAATTAAAGGTCATTTGTAATTCTGATTGAAAAGGTCATTTGTAAGTGATAATTAAGATGAAGTTTATAGTTCTTAGCCATATTCTTGACTATTTTGTTATTTGAAATTATTTTGTTTTAATTTTAACCATTAGTAGTGGGGATTGAATTTTTTTTTTAAACATTACTCACATTGGGAGTCATGTGTCAAAATCGGGGAGTCCTCTGAGGTTTTGGATTGAAGTTTACACACCTTAAGTGATATGTAGGAGTGTATTGAGTGTAATGTGAAGGAGTGTATTGAGTGATATGTAGGAGTGTATTGAGTGTAATGTGAAGGAGTGTATTGAGTGATATGTGAAGGAGTGTATTGTTGTGTTTGTTCTGATACAAATCTCACCAGATTAGGTCTGCTGGATTGTTGGGATTTCTCCCGATGGGTTATAGGTCTGACTTCCTGAACCTATGGCTCTGCAGTGAAGTTGACAGTGTGATGGGGAGTATAAACCAATTTGAAAAACATTCAATAGAATGTGTTATTCTCTTTGACACGTTTAGACATTGGTACTAAGAATAATTGGTAAACGTAATAATTTATGCTTGTCTGGATTTCCTGAATCAAAAATGAACTGAACTAAACTGTTCTGATCTGTCCTCTCTTGAGGTTATCATGAAAAGGTGTCTTAAGGCATGGAAAAGATCATTGGAGCGAACAGCGTGTACCTCAAACCCCCTCTAACTGGCTGAAGAAAAGCGACACCGGCGTTCAATACGACCCACTTCTACCAAGAGACCCGAGTCTGAGCCAGCAACCGGTGTACAGCATCCGGTCTAAGCTGTCAACTGCTTTTCTCTCAGGAGTGTGACAGGAGTCCACGTGGAGTGAGCATGGGGACAGATCTGTTCCAAACTTCTCTTATGTTGCTAGTATACTGGTTGAAAAATGGACAAGAAATAATGGGTGGTAAAGATGGTGGCAGCCCAGGTAAGACATTGAATTTGGGACATTATCATGGGCCATCCACTTTGAACTGTAAAGCTTTCTGAAGCTGACAATGAAGAAGACGACAGAAGATTCAGTGCCTGAAGGGGGGGATTGGTGAACTGTGCCCAAAATGGATTAAGACTTGTCTAAAATAGTTTATTTTGGGGTATCAGGTTGATTGTAGAGGTCTACACACTACACAAATGTATGGTAATTTATATTAAGAATGCATTAAGATACTGATCTGTAATTATAATCATGATAAAAGTTAATAGTAGAATTATAGGATAACTATACTGTGTGTTAATATCAATGCGCATCCTGCCAATGTCGATGTGTGTTAAATTGAGGGGTTTTGCCTTTGCGTGATAGGACCAATGTGAATCACTGAGCAATGTCATGCTAAATTTGGGTTGGATAATTAATTGGGTTTTGGAAACTGATGGATTGATTGGTGAATGGGAAGAGTGAAACTGATCCTAATCTATTTTTACTAAATTCTGTTACCAAATTATGTTTTTGACGATATTGATAATACTCAGGAAGTATAGCATGTATAGGAGTTGACTTATAAGTAGTGGAATCATGATGCTTGTCTTGGGTCATGTTCAATAGGCACCAACGGAATACATTTTACTTAAACCAGGAGTCACTACCTGGATTTGTCCAACAAGGTATGCTCATTTTAGTTTCTAGGGTGGAAATAGTTATTTCCACCATACTGATCAATTGGAGTGTGCTAGATGACTAAATATTATTTAATAAACTCTATTGTTGCATGCACTGCATTAAGCATTTGGTAGGCCTGATCACGACAACGATGAGACTGCCTATAGGGAGGAGGTCAGAGACCTGACCGTGTGGTGCCAGGACAACAACCTCTCCATCAACGTGACAAAGGAGATGATTGTGGACTACAGGAAAAGGAGGACTGAGCACGCCCCCATTCTCATCGACGGGGCTGTAGTGGAGCAGGTTGAAAGCTTCAAGTTCCTTGGTGTCCACATCAACAACAAACTAACATGGTCCAAGCACACCAAGACAGTCGTGAAGAGGGCACGACAAAACCTATTCCCCCGCATGAGACTGGAAAGATTTGGCATGGGTCCTCAGATCCTCAAAAGGTTTTACTACTGCACCATCGAGAACACCCTGACGGGTTGCATCACTGCCTGGTATGGCAACTGCTCAGCCTTCGACCGCAAGGCACTACAGGTGGTAAAGCGTACGGCCTGGCCTCTATACCAGGCGGTGTCAGAAGGCCCTAAAAATTGTCCAAGACTCCAGCCACCCTAGTCATAGACTGTTCTCTCTGCTACCGCACAGCAAGCGCTAGGTTCAAGAGGCTTCTAAACAGACAACATTGAATGTTCCTGAGTGTACTAGTTACAGTTGACTTAAAACCTGCTTAAAAATCTAATGACAAGACTTGAAAATGATTGTCTGGCAATGATCAAAAAGCAACTTGAGCTTGAAGAATTAAAAAAAAATGTAAAAAGGGGGAAATATTGTATAATCTAGCTGTGCAAAACTCTTAGACTTACCCAGAAAGACTCACAGATGTAATCACTGCCAAATGTGATTCTAACATGTATTGATTCAGGGGTTTGAATAATTATCTAAATTATACATTTTCATATTTATTTTCCATTAATGAAAAACGAAATAAAAACATCTATTGATTACTGATTAGCATGCTGGTACATTGAAAATGTATTTTACAATCTGCAACGTCTGAATTTCCCACTTGAATTACTGAACAAGTAAATACATCATCGCCACCAGCCAGGAATCTAAATAGCAGCATTGTGACACTGTAAGCCTATAGCTTCGTGAAACATAAACGTTAGGCTTAACACGAGAAAAAACCTGCATCAATTAAAGCAAATCTGCACTGGCGCCACATAGTCTGATAGCTTATCGATAGACAGCCACGTAGACGTCGCAATTTCAGGACCATGGACAGTGATCTGTAGTATATACTTTGAGTGGCTGACACATTAGATAAACAGTTTTAGGGAAGTAGGTGGCCCAAACTCCAACTTTGCGTTCGTCCAGAGTAGGCTTGGGCGATATAACGTAAACTGGGGTATTTGGAAATAGCCACGGGATGGTTTTAAATACCATCAATGCCGTTGAAACCACTTATTTTACGTTTTTCAATACATTTTAATATTTGTAGTAAATACCTGCAGTCAACTTGTGCAATACGTTAGGACAGTGGTCACCAACCTTTTCTGAGTCAAGATCTCGGCGTCAAAATGCAAGCCAAGATCTACCGCTCGGATTCTTAAAAAAAAAATGTTTTTATAAACATGACTTAACATTTTGTAATATTAACCAATTAAAAACTGTTTGGTAGCAATGAGGTTTGTGCAGTAGGCCATAGGCCCAATACATTATCACTGCATATTGGCTATGCTTGAATTGTCCTGCCAATGTTGTTCTTCTCAGACAATTTTGAAATGTTTTTTAATTGGTATTTGATCATACTGGCAATAGATCATTTGTTGAATTACTCGTGAGACCTGCTGAGTGAACATAATATTATATAGATTTTTTTTTTACAGGACTGCATCTGATAGTCAGTCTGATGTTGCAGCGATGAGGCTGTGAAAAGGGGACACAGTCCAGCTGATGGCAAAACTGAAGTCGCACTGCATTATTTCTGCCTCATGCACCAATTCATGTTGTTACTCCTATGACCAGAGAAAGTGAAATATTCCTCAATTTTAAAAAAGACAAGCCACTAACAAAAACAACGCAAGCTTATCGGAACATTTTGTTAAACTCATTCATTGCAGCTGGAGTTTTAAGGCTTATAAAAGTGTTGACAGTGCTGGATAACTTAAACATTAACTTACTCAAAAACAGCAGCTCTTTCCAGTATTCGTTGAGACTCTCTAGTCACATTTTTTATTTTTTATTCTCACAGTATGAACTTTGCTGTGAGTTCGAGTTCTTTTTACAGTCTATGGCACTTTGCCTTCCTGGCGCTAGGGCTGCTGAATCAAGCGCACCTACTAACAACTGCACAAATTAATTAAAAAATAATAGGAATGCAAGGCTTGATCAGTGTTTTTTATTTTTATTATTTTACATAAATGTTTGTTGATAGACAAGGAATGCCTTGGAGAGGGACCAGTCAATCGTGATCGCCCGGATGGTGACCACTGCATTGGGAGATAAAGCAGATTATGTTCCTCATTTCATCTGTCACATTTTTTTGCATTATGTTTACCGTAGTTCCCCTGAACAGCTGAGCCAGTCATTTGTTTGTAAATAGCACATTGGGAGAAATTGGGAGCAGGTGCCTAGCAGTTTTTGGTAACTGTACCAAAACCAAACCGTGACCCCAAAACCACAATACGTCCCGAACCGTGTGTTTAGGTCATGTCATACAGCAGAGGTCATGCAGTCTGTCTTATGCTGACATTGCTTATGTTGATATCCACACCAGTATAATTATGTAGTCATTTCTACCCACTATCCATCATGGTGTGGATTAATGTCTGCCTTTAGAACCAAGAAGAAGGCTAATATAAACCCATCTCCCTCTGCCTAGAGAAAATAGGGTCTGGTGTTGTATCACTACAGATTGTCGATTAGACTCTCTCCTCATTTGAATATTGAGTGGTGTAGATACCTCTGTAGATTTATTAATCATGCCACATTATACACTCGACCTTGCCTTGGAACGGTCTCCAGCCCAGAGAGTTGCCCAGTGTTACTAAGGTCAGTCTGGACGAGATTAAAATCTCTGCCCTGCTCTCTCTCTCCGCTCGTCCACAATCACTGAGATGTGTATATCTCTTCAGCTCTTAGGGTTGACGAGAAAGGCAGATTTTATTATTAATAATTCTGGGGAATTCATAACCAGTTCTGGTACGTACAACACTGAAGTGGAAAGAAAAGTGGATTTCAACACCTGTGCCTCCGAGGACACATCACCTTGTAATTTCATAATCTGAGCAACTCTGCTGCTGGAATGTGGTTTTTGTTCTAAATATCATCCGATTTTTGAAAAGGAGGAGCGTGACATTGCCTGTTGTGGGCTGAGCTCTTGGGCACGTTATATGAAGACATTATTTCCTCGGTTGATCGCTTTTTCAAATCGTGCCTTGCAGTGAACCGTGAGGGTGACATCCTATAGAGTTAATCACATCTCTTGGACAACTTCCTGGAGAAGCAAGGCCAGGACTGGAGCAGAGGCACAGAAAGCGAGAGAGAGAGACAGAAAGCGAGAGACAGAAAGCGAGAGACAGAAAGCGAGAGACAGAAAGCGAGAGACAGAAAGCGAGAGACAGAAAGCGAGAGAGAGAAAGCGAGAGAGAGAGAGAGAGAGAAAGCGAGAGAGAGAGAGAGAGAGAGAAAGCGAGAGAGAGAGAGAGAGAAAGCGAGAGAGAGAGAGAGAGAAAGCGAGAGAGAGAGAGAGAGAAAGCGAGAGAGAGAGAGAGAGAGAGAGAGAGAGAAGAGAGAGAAAGAGAGAGAGAGCGAGAGCGAGAGAGAGAGAAAGCGAGAGAGAGAGAGAAAGCGAGAGAGAGAGAGAGAGAGAGAGAGAGAGCGAGAGAGAGAGAGAGAGAGAGAGAGAGAGAGAGAGAGAGAGAGAGAGAGAGAGAGAGAGAGAGAGAGAGAGAGAGAGAGAGAGAGAGAGAGAGAGAGAGAGAGAGAAGAGAGAGAGAGAGAGAGAGAGAGAGAGAGCGAGAGAGAGAGAGAGAGAGAGAGAGAGAGAGAGAGCGAGAGAGAGAGAGAGAGAGCGAAAGAGAGAGAGAGAGAGAGAGAGAGAGAGAGAGAGAGAGAGAGAGAGAGAGAGAGAGAGAGAGAGAGAGAGAGAGAGAGAAAGAGAGAGAGAGAGAGAGAGAGAGAAAGCGAGAGAGAGAAAAGAGAGAGAGAGAGAGAGAGAGAGAGAGAGAGAGAGAGAGAGAAGCACGCAAAAAGACAGCACTACATAAAGAGTATCTAAGCAGATAAAGCAGAGAGAAAGAAAAGAAGGGATAGAAAGAGCGAGACAAAGATAGAGACAGAAAAAGACAAGAGCAGGTAGAGATGGTGAGGAAGGGGGACCTTCCTTTATCCAGCTGAATGACGCCTAACAATCTGAGTAGCACCTCCACCCACAGGTTAGGCTATAGGTTGTTGTTTACTGGATTATTCCTGTTCCTGCAAAACTCAGGCAGGGGAGGATGACGGGACAGAAGGTGGACAGCCTATAAACTCAGAGGTCCGCATTGCGGCCGGCCAGTGCTCCCTTTGCCTTCCTGTCTCCTGTCCTGAGAAACAGCCAGCTAGGAGCTCTGCTCTGACCTTCACAATGGTAGCCAAACCCTTGGCCACCAGGCACCCACCCCCAGCATCCTCAATCACCACCTACTGGTGATTCATAAAGCAGAAGCTACCCCGCCACAGAGCAATCCTAGAGTCCTGCATTTGGGTTGGACACCCAAGGTTTCCTGCGGTTGACCGGATAAAAGCTGGTGGGTGTAATGAAAACATTCTATCAACCTGCGGGTCGGCTCACGGGTTCAGAACAATTATATTCCGGGTCGGAATTGTTTTAAATCAAGATAATATTTTTTTTTACAAACCCAGGAGCTTGTTATTTGGCATTGCGTTGTGAATTCCACTCTGAACAGAGAGGAAAGCATATAGGCTACCAGCCACACACCCAGTGGATCAGAGAACTGTCAATTATTTGTGTGGTGCTGAAACATGTTTCACCCCTCCATAATTATAATAATTTATACATTGCAAATTGACCAGAACTAAGCCAAAAAGAGATTGTATTTGAAATGAACAATTCCATACCTTGATTACATTGAGACACGATCCCATCTCTTTCTTTTATTTGTGGGAATATTTGGGAACAGATTTCCTCAAATTAAACACATTTTTTAATGAATCCCTGGTGATTTGAGTATTTTGACAAAAACACCCCCCACCCCCAAATTATATTGGTATATTTACTTTTTTAATTAAAATATTTGGGGGTAAAACATTTTTATAAATCACCCACAGGCCACCTGTTGCTGACCCCTGCCCTAGGCTATAGCCTACTAAATAAAATTATTTTTGCATCCTACATTTTAATCTGGAAATTATTTATTTAAGTTTAAATTATTTGATTATTTAAACAATATTGAAGGTTATTTAGAACAAAACGCTCAGTTACAGTCTTCTCACATCTCTGCAACTCCCATATGGACTCAGGAGAGGCGAAGGTGAAGAGCCATGCGTCCTCCGAAACACGACCAAACCAAGCCGCACTGCTTCCTGACACAATGCCCGCGCTTAACCCGGAAGCCAGCCACACCAACGTGTCGGAGGAAACACTGTTCACCTGGTGACGTGTCAGCGTGCATGCGCCTGGCCCACCACAGGAGTTGCTAGAGCACGATGGGACAAGGACATCCCTGCTGGCCAAACCCTCCACCCAGACGATCCTCCTCTTTTTAATAGAGGACATCCCTCTGTTTTCTCACACAATTGCATAGCCTATAGCAATGTTGCGGAACATGAGCTTTCATTAAGTGTGATTCGATTTTCGATAACATTTGCATTGATGTCCGAGGGATTAGAGGGACAATAGAGTACCAGGCAGTTTGGTAGGCTACTAATGACTTATCACCAGCATCAGAGCTTAGATATGGCTAATGACCGTGACTAAAAGGTCACGTGGAATTTGACTGCCGTCATGACTCATGACCGTCGATGTGGCGGTAACACGGTCACCGTAACAGTCCTAGGTAGACCATTCCATTGTTGTGGGTCAGCTAAGGAGTATTGGTGTCTCTGAGGGGCTTTGGCCTAGTTTGCTAACTACCTCTCTAAGAGTGCAGTCTATAAAATCAGAACATCTGCAGTCTCAGACACTGCCTGTCACCAGGGGAGTAGCCCAAGGCTTGATCCTAGGCCATACGCTCTTCTCAATTTACATCAACAACATAGCTCAGGCAGTAGGAAGTTCTCTCATCCACTTATATGCAGATGATAGTCTTACACTCAGCTGGGCCCTGCCCAGATTTTGTGTTATATGCTCTATAACAAAGCTTTCTTAGTGTCCAACAATCTTTCCCTGTCCTGAACACCTCCAAAACAAAGGTCATGTGGTTCGGTAAGAAGACTGCTGCCTTGTCCATCTCGTTAGTCAGAAGGTGTTTCAACTGTGCTGGCCGAGGTGATATTTAAGAGTGACTGGCCTAGTGCTCCAGTTATCTTGAGAGATGTGGAGATGTTGAGTCTCCCTATTTGATTTCTAGAAAATCTGGAAAATTCCTTAGTCTGATTTTCCCTGTTTTTGTTTCGATAAAATGTTTGGTTTTCTTCCATTAAGTTTGGTGTGGGTTTTAATTTTGTTAACTTCTTCTTGGGCAAATTGTGGTTGCTCATGGTGGGTGTCTTTTAGCTAATCAACTTTCAGTGGAGACCCCCACGAGTGTCTTTCAGAACCCCTCCTAAAACCACACCTGTTTAGTTTTGGTTGTTGTCAGTGACTCTTTGTTAGTTCCCCTTTCTGTTTGAGTGACAATTTTGGTTTTCTTGCTGAGAAACATAACAGATACCTACTGCAACCCTCATCCTTCACGTACAACACCCGTTCTTCCAGTCACATTCTGTTAAAGGTTTTCAAAGCACACAGATCTCTGGGTTGCTCCTCTTTTCAGTTCCCTGCAGGTAGCTACTGCAGCGAGCTGCAAAAAACACTCAAACTGGACAGTTGTATCTCCATCTTTACATTCATAGACTCAACCATGGACACTCTTACTGACATGTGGCTGCTTCACGTGGTGTATTGTTGTCTCTACCTTTTTGCCCTTCGTGCTGCTGTATGTGCTTAATACTATGTTTACGCTGCTACCATTCTGTGCTGCTACTGTGTTGTTGTCATGTGTTGCTACCATGTTGTGTTGTCATGTGTTGCTGCCATGTGTTGTTGTCTTAGGTCTCTCTTTATGTAGTGTTGTAATGTCTCTTGTCGTGATGTGTGTTTTGTCCAACATTTGTATTTTTAATCACAGCCATCATCCCCGCAGGAGGCCTTCTGCTTCTTGGTAGACCATCACTGTAAATAAGAATTTGTTCTTAAATGGACTTGCCTGGTCAAATAAAGGTTAAATAAATAAATACAGAAAGAAAGAATGTAATGGTTTTGTTACATCGGCTTTAGGCTTTCATTAGGTAAGAAGACTAATAAGGCGGCCCTTTTTTTAAAAGCGATTTGAGTTGTCAATGTGCTCTCACTGTAAAAAGTTTTTAAAATACCATTCTTAATTCATGGCATGGATTCCTTTCATACAAAAGTTGAATAGGGAAGTAATAACCTACTACTCTGAAGTCATAAAAACAATTAAATATATTGATGTTATTTGGCGGGCCACGGTTCGGCTCTCAAAACAATTCAATGTGGGTTGTGGAGAAAAATCTGTCCCGATGTCATATCGGGTGGGGCTCGGAATTATCTTGAGAAGCGATCGGAACTACTGCAGTGCTCTGGAGTTTTGGGGAGCTGTGTCTGGAGTTATGAATGTGCTGCCCTGGGTAACCTCTGGAGTCAGCCTGATTGATTTAAAATCTCCCTCCAGCCTTCCCCCACCAGCGGATCCTATCTGCTCTAACGGACGGCCCTTCAGAAGATGCATGAGGGCAGTGAAAATGTGACTGCTGTAAATACATTCATGGCACCCAGGCAGGGTGATAAATTCCCTTTAAAAGAAGACAGTAAAGTAGCTCAGATGGCCCCTTTAACAGCTCTTAGCATCGGGTCCTAACAGATAACAGAGGATGATACGGCTGCTGTTCCATTGTAACATATGGTCCTCTCACACTGATCTCACCACTGAGAACGCTCATCATGGTTTCAGACCCAGTCACAATGTGTGAACATGGAAGCACAACTAGTGGTCGGTTCAGGAACTACACCCTACATCATACAAATCACAGCCAGTAAACAGGGCAGTCAGGTGAACAAGTTTGGGTAGTAGTAAAATATTAAAGTAGATAATGTTTAAAAAGTCACCTTTTTTGGTTGAGAAGCTTTTGCCTTCAAATGAATGACCATGCTCTAAACCTCCCTGGGCCCATTCCCTCTGGCACTTTCTCTCTACACTGCTGTGACTTTTCTTTGGGATAAATTAACTGATATTCTACCTCCCTCTCCCTGTCTCTCCGACCTTGGGTACTGTCTGCACCACTATGCCCCTTCCCTCGCCCCCTCGTTCTCTCTCACATGCTGGGTATATGGTCAGCCATGAACCTGGCACTGAAGTGGTGGTCCCTGTGCTCCCCAGTCCTCTCCCCCCAGGGCTCCTTGTATCGCAGGCCAACACACCACACCCCTCTTCTGACCTCTATAGGTCCCAGAGAGCCTGGCAAACACGCTAAACAAAGAAACACTCTTTTCCTCTCACTCTCCCTGCCAAGACTGAACGGTCCCTAACGAGTGGTGAGAGGACCATGGATCAAAGGCTGTCCATTTGCAGATGCTCCCTAAGAGAATATAGTTTATAAATTAGAGCCAGAGAGTTCACCTGTCATTGAGTGTTTCAAAAGGCAGCCACATACAGAGAAGGCATGGACACCACAATCCCGTTCCCATTTCCCAGTACTACGTATTGTTCGAGCTGAAAGGATACTAAATGGATTATTGCATTGTCATGACGAGATTGTCTGGGTCAGGCAAGTAGAAATACTATACAATAGGGAGAACATTACGTTTTATGGGGCAACAGAAATGTAACGACTAAAAATAAACCATAAAAATTGTGAAACAAAGAAGTTATCTTGCGTGCAGTCTCCTACCTCTTCTCAAACACACACCACTCAGCGTCACACAGAGTCGGCCTCATAAAAACAATTGTGAAGCCGTCAAACCCCTAGACACATGAAGGCAGGTACGCAACCCAGTAAGATGACAACACGGAACAAAAAAACTTCTCCGTTTCTAGGCGTCAACACTGTTAAACAGTTGAATATTTTTAGGTACTTTTTAAGTAAATACCTGCAGTCAACTCATACAATACGTTATGAGATAAAGAAGATTGCATTCTTCATTTAACCTGTCACATCATTTTTCATTATGAAGGTTACCGGTAGTCCCCAGTCACGTGATGTTGGTTTACAAGCACACAATGATGAGAGACCGAGACTCACTGTTGTGCAGTATACGTCATGTGATCTAGTTACAGTACGGAATTTAAGACTAAATACTTGCCTTCTAGATATCTTAAAACTATTAAGTTAACAGTAAAAAAAAAAAAAATGCTTAATGCTCTGCAGTTGTGCATTTGGTTTGCTAATTTAGTTGCTAGTTGGTCGCTAGTTAGTCGCTTGGTAACAGCAGAAAATCTCCTCCCTGATTGTTTTGTGTGTGCAGCAGAGTAGCATTTTTTGGTTACTAGTATACTTGTAAAGTTTAGGTCAGACTGTATAAAAATGTTTGCAATGTGCTTGTTAGCATTTAGTTTGCATTCTCTATGAGATTTTACATATACTTGTTAGCATTGGTAAACTTTGGATTAGTGGGGTTTGAAAACAGATCCCCTTGTGTTCAGTGCCAGTATTACTGGATATCCCGGTATGGCACACGGTCGGTATGAATGTATGACAATTTCGATAGTGCCCAAGTCTATCCATTTCTACCTCTCTCATCTCTCACGCTAATCCAGGCAGGATAAAGTATTTTCCCTGCTTCCGTTTAATCTGTTCAAACACCACATACTGAGATAACAACACTGAGGTGCGCTACCGTGGCAACAGTCCCGAGGTGAGCAGAATTGGGGGTTGTTTTGTCCTGTGCCAATTCCTGTCACATTCTCTCCATCAGCCCAGCACTAATCAAACGTAGCACCACCCTGCTTCTTAGGCTTATACTTAGCATTTAGCTGCTATGGTTGGCCTGGAATACAAACGGGTCTTTTCCACCCATCTCCCTTTCTTTTCACCACCTCCATTTCAGAGATGTGCTAAATGACACCAAAATGGTAATGAAATAGCGGGGCCAAACAAGTCCACACTTACCGAGGTGGGTTCCAGCAGAGAGGACAGTGTTGAAATATAGATCCATGACATCCATACATAATGTATAGAGGCATACATTCTCATGAATTATGGATGCTGGTCACCAGATAGTGCTTCTCTTCTGGGGATATAGGGCGGTATCAGATGGGCATAGCGTACTACAGTGTGTATCACACAGAGCAGAAACCTAGATTGGCTCTCTTGAGATTAATCTGTTGCAGAGTGAAGAGTCGTGTTAGATGGGGAATTAGGCTGTGATGTGGGGAATGGATCTTGTTTTCTCATATTTACTTATTCTATAGATGCATTGGCGGTGATTACTTTTCTGTTTCACAAATAACACAGAATGGTGCTTCAGAGTGAGAAGTAATTCATCCTAAAAAACATCCTGACTGGTTGGCATTGTTACCTGGTATGGCATATGCACGTCATCCTACCGCAAAGGGTAGTGCGTACGGCCCAGTACATTACTGGGGCCAAGCTTCCTGCAATCTGGTACCTCTATACCAGGCAGTGTAATAGGATCACTGGGGCCAAGCTTCCTGCCATCCAGGACCTCTATACCAGGCAGTGTCAGGGGAAGGCCCTAAAAATTGTCAATGACTCCAGCCACCCTAGTCAGACTGTTCTCTCTGCTACCACACGGCAAGTGGTACCGGAGCGCTAAGTCTAGGTCCAAAAAGACTCCTTAACAGCTTCTACCCCCAAGCCATAAGACTGTTGAACAGTTAATCAAATGGCTACTCTGACTATTTGCATTGATCCCCCTTTTTTTACACTGCTGCTACTCGCTGTTTATTATCTATGCATAGTCACTTTACCCCTACCTACATATACAGATTATCTCAATTACGCCGACTAACCTGTACCCCCACACATTGACTCGGTACCGGTAACCCCTGTATATAGCCTCGTCATTGTGTAACTTTTTTACTTTAGTTAATTTAGTAAATATTTTCTTAACTGCATTGTTGGTTAATAAGGGCTTGTAAGTAACCATTTTATTTGTACATCGACTCGGTACCCCTTGTATATGGCCAAGTTATCATTACGAATTGTGTATTTGTTATTAGATTTATTTATGCATTTTACTTTTCTATGATCTTTCTCTCTACATTGTTGGGAAGGCCTGTAAGTTAGCATTATGTCTCTCTTTCCTTTACGAAGCATGTGACGAATACAATTTTATTACATTTATGAGAAATCAGTGTCATTACACTGTGGTTGGGTATGACAGATGGCCATGCCGGGAGCGTGAAAGCACACGCGGCTCTTAACCTGTTGAGTGTAGGGGGCAGTATTTTGATGTTTGGATGAAAAACCTACCCAAAAGAAACTGCCTATTTCTCAGGCCCAGAATCTAGAATATGCATATAATTGTCAGATTAGGATAGAAAACACTCTAAAAGTTTCCAAAACTGTCAAAATATTGTCTGTGAGTATAACAGAACTGATATTGCAGGCGAAAACCTGAGAAATCCAACCCTGACGTGCTGTTTTTCCTGAAAGCTCTCTGTTCCATTGCCTGCCGTTGCTCCATTTAAAGGGATATCAACCAGATTCCTTTTCCTATGGCTTCCCCATGGTGTGAACAGTCTTTAGACATAGTTTCAGGCTTTTATTTTTAAGAATAAGCGAGAAAGATTACATCGCGTCATTGGATGGCTGGGTGCCAGCAGTGTTTTGAATGCGCAACAGCTTGGAGCAGACATTTTCTCTCTCTGTCCTATTGAAGAAGCTACAGTCCCCGTTTAAATATTATTGATTATATATTGTAAAAACAAACGGAGGATTGATTATAAAAAAATGTTTGACATGTTTCTACGAACTTTACGGATACTATTTGGAATTTGTCTGCCCCGTCGTGACCGCTCGAGCCTGTGGATTTCTGAACATAACGCACCAACCAAATGGAGGTATTTTGGATCAAAATAATCTTTATGGAACAAAAGGAACATTTGTGTAACTGGGAGTCTCGTGAGTGCAATCATCCGAAGATCATCAAAGGTAAGTGATTCATTTTATTGCTTTTCTGACTTTCGTGACCAATCTACTTGGCTGCTAGCTGTTTAATGTTTTGTCTGCTGAAAGAGATGTCCTTACATAAACATTTGGTATGCTTTCGCCAAAAAGCTTTTTTGAAATCTGACACGCCATGTGGATTAACAACAAGCTAAGCTGTGTTTTGCTACATTGCACTATTTTTAGTAATTCAGCGGATGTTGACGAAAATGTTCCCGGTAACGGGATGGGTGCATCTAGAAATTAAGAGAAGACAAGCTATGTGCACAGTGCACACAAAATGAGGTGGAAACTGAGCTGCAAAAAGTATGACCACAGAGACAAATATTTCCCTTAGATTACACAGACCCACAAAGAATTCGAAAACAAAAACAAATATTGATAAACTCTCATATCTATTGGGTGAAATACCATTGTGCCATCACAGTAGCAAGATTTGTGACCTGTTTTCAGAAGAAAACGGCAACAAGTGAAGAACAAACACCATTGTAAGTACAACCCATAATTATATTTATTTTCCATTTTGTACTTGAACTATTTGCACATTGTTATAACACTGTACATAGCCATAATATGACATCTGAAATGTCTCTATTCCTTTGACTGTTGTGAGTGTAATGTTCACTGATAATTTTTTATTTGTTTATTTCACTTTTGTTTATTATCCATTTCACTTTCTTTGGCAATGTAAACATATGTTTCCCATGCCAATAAAGCCCTTTGAATTGAATTGGGGAGAGCGCTTTATCATACCCTAAAGGAGACGTGTGATATTTAAACACACCATCTTGGATAGAGTGGTGTCATATGGATCATATTAAGGATCACACAGGGCCATTTGCTATGTACTGTGGGGATTGCTCATGGAGAGAGAGATGGGGGCAGGGAGAGAGGAGGAGGGTGGCCTCATCCTCTTCTCTACGGTCTTTATGGGCCACCTAATTACGCTATCGATTTATCAGGGCTTTACAGTTACAGTACCCAGCTCCATGGGGAATACCACACATACACATATCTCTTTATAAATGCAGTACAACACAGGCCTTTCTGTTATTGTAGAGGACCCCTATCTTGGCGGTGAAGAGAAATGTTATATTTAAGCAAATTTACTGCAATTCATCACATTTCTCCAATGTGTGAACTCATTCAAGACTGTTGGAAAAGTATTCCAGGTGAAGCTGGTTGAGAGAATGCCAAGAGTGTGCAAAGCTGTCACCAAGGCAAAGGGTGGCTACTTTGAAGAATCTCAAATATAAAATATATTTTGATTTGTTCATCACTTTTTTGGTTACTACATTATTCCATGTGTTATTTCATAGTTTTGATATCTTCATTATTATTCTACAATGTAGAAAATAGTAAAAATAAAGAAAAACCCTGGAATGAGTAGGTGTCCAAAATGTTGACTGGTACTGTACTTTAAATCTGGTTTTAATCATTCAAGTTTACACTGAAAGCATTTTTTTTTTTTTACATATATATGGAACGATTTCAATGGCATAAAAATCCCTGCAAGCATTTCTGCTCTGGTCCCAATAGGAAAAATGAATATGGTGGAGGAGATATGGTACACTACATATACAACAGTATGTGGACACCCCTTCAAATTAGTGGATTCGGCTATTCTAGCCACAACCGTTGCTGACAGGTGTATAAAATCGAGCACACAGCCAGGCAATCTCCATAGACCAACTACCATGGGGCGGCAGGGTAGCCTAGTGGTTGGAGACTTGGACTAGTAACAGAAAGGTTGCAAGATCGAATCCCTGAGCTGACAAGGTAAAAATCTGTCATTCTGCCCCTGAACAAGGCAGATAACCCACTGTTCGTAGGTCATCATTGAAAATAAGAATTTGTTCTTAATTAATTGACTTGCCTAGTCAAATAAAAAAATGTAAATAAAAAAAACATTGGCAATAGAATGGCCTCAGTGAATTTCAACGTGGCACCGTCATAGGATGCCACCTTTCCAACTACTCAGTTTGTCAAATGTCTGTCCTGCTAGAGCTGCCCCAGTCAACTGTAATATCTAGGAGCTACAACAGCTCAGCCATGAAGTCATAGGCCACACAAGCTCACAGAACAGGACCGCCAAGCGCTGAAGTGGCTAGCTTGTAAAAATAGTCTGTCCTCGGTTGCTACACTCACTATCGGGTTCCAAACTGCCTCTGGAAGCAACGTCAGCACAAGAACTGTTCGTCGGGAGCTTAATGAAATGGGTTTCCATGGCTGAGCAGCCACACACAAGCCTAAGATAACAGTGCGCCATGCCAAGTGTCGGCTGGAGTGGTTTAAAGCTTGCCGCCATTGGACTCTGGAGCAGTGGAAACGCATTCTTGGGAGTGATGAATCGTGCTTCACCATCTGGCAGTCCGACGGACAAATCTGGGTTTGGCAGATACCAGGAGAACGCTACCTGCCAGAATGCATAGTGCAAACTGTAAAGGAGGAGAAATGGTCTGGGGCTGTTTTTCATGGTTTGTGCTAGGCTCATTGAAGGGAAATCTTAGTGCTACAGCATACAATTACATTTTAAACAATTCTATGCTACCAACTTTGTGGCAACAGTTTGGGGAAGGCCCTTTCCTGTTTTACTATGACAATGCACCCGTGCACAAAGCGAGGTCTATACAGAAATGGTTTGTCGAGATTGTGTGGAAGAACTTGACTGGCCTGCACAGAGCTCTGACCTCAACCCCATCGAACACCTTTGGAATGAATTGGAACGCCAATTGCGAGCCAGGCCTAATCGCACAACATCACTGCCCGACCACACTAATGCTCATGGCTGAATGGAAGCAAGTGCCCGCAGCAATGTGCCAACATCTAGTGGAAAGCCTTCCCAGAAGAGTGGAGGCTGTTAAAGCAGCAAAGGGGGGGACCAACTCCAGCAAAGGGGGGACCAACTCCTATTAATGGCCATGATTTTGGAATGAGATGTTCAACAAGTGTCCACATACTTTTGGTCATGTAGTGTATATGGTGGGAATCTGAACATTGAAGATGGTTCTATTTCTAGGGACAACGGCTGAGTGGCATGACAATTACACACAATATCCCCTCTGCATTTAGTTTGTGTTCACATTTAAGTCAGATATTTTTCAAGACCCAGTGACATGATTGGCAGTTAGCCTAGCGGTTAGTGTTGGGCCATCACCGGAGCCGACAAGGTGAAAAATCTGTCGACGTGCCCTTGAGCAAGGCTACATGTCCAAGTAGAAACATTATAAGGCAGAGATGATTCCAGGGACGATATTGGTTGGACAGATGGTGTGTCACATTCCCATTCCATGACAAGATTGGTTAGACAATTTGTGACAGACAAGGAGTAACTAAAAGTGGTTCATGAAGAGTCTCGCAAGATTTTACAACATTTTGCAATAGCACGACACATAGCCATCCTCCCTCCTTGAAAAAATTGCTGTTGATGACAGTTGGCCTTTGTTCTGTAGAGATATGATTGGTGCTCACAATCACAAAGTAATCAGGCAGCCGCCGTATAGCTATGAGTGTAAGGCAGGCAGCATACTCTCTGAATGATAATTATGAGGGAACAAAAGGCTCATTGGGAGACAAAAGCAAGGTTTAGAGCAAATGGGCTTGCCTCGTGCCGCAGTAAGTGTTCTGACTAAGCATTCAGAAAGGCATGATAGAGGTAATTATCTGGATGAATGGACGGATGGGGGAAAACGGTCTCAGGTTGGCTGTTTGTGTGTCGGTCCCTACTCAGCATCGCAGAAAGAGCATCTGAACTATCAGACACATCTCTGTCTCCTAGATCTCCCTTTCACACAGAGAAGACCGTGACATAGGGACAGACAAAAGACAAAGATAAGGACATGCACACCGGCACACACACACACTCATCCACACCCCCCAACCCCACCCCTTCTCCCTCCTTCTGCCTCACCTCTCTGATCTTGTCTCGTTTTTCCTTGACGTCAGGCTCCACGGGGTCTCCATCGTTGACCCCCACCACCTTGGGCATGGGGACAGGGGGCAGGGGCTTGGGCACCTCCTTCTTCTTCTTTAGGTCCTCCACCACCTTGCTCTTTTCCGTCTGGATCTCAGCCCGCAGCTCGTCCCGGGACTTCCTCAGCTTCTCCTTGGCTTCCTGCAGCGCACGCTCGTGGTCCACACGAATCTTATCGCGCAGGCTCTCCTCCTCCTCCCTAAAGGGGCACAACAGGAAGTCAGCACACAGGTTACAACATAACCAGGAAGTGAATAACCTCAGACAGGAAGTGGGCACCTAAAAGGTACAGCAGGAAGTGGGCACCAAACAGTAAGATTCAAACATTGTCATACAATGGTAAAGTTAACCTTTCTTAGGTAGGGGGCAGTATTTTCACGTCTGGATGAAAGGTGTGCCCAAAGTAAACTGCCTGTTACTAGGATATGCATATAATTGGTAGATTTGGATAGAAAACACCCTAAAGTTTCTGAAATTGTTTAAATAATGTCTGAGTTTAACAGAACTGATATGGCAGCCGAAACCCCGAGGACAAACCTTCCAACAACAACAAATAATTTCAGCCTACCACTGTTTCTAATGGCTTTCATGTTTATTATGAGTACATTAAGTCCTCCCAGATTGCAGTTCCTAGGGCTTCCCACTAGATGTCAACAGTCTTTAGAAAGAGTTTCAGGCTGTTTTTTGGAAAAATGAGCTATAATTTGTAGTTTTTCTAAGTGTCTTCCATTTTGGCTGTAGTGTTTCCATGCTCGTTCTTTGTTATTTATCTCCGGTAATGAACATACTATTCTCCGTCTTAAATTGTATTGTTTATTTACGTATTAGGGTACCGGAGATTTGATTATAAATGTTGTTTGACTTGTTTGGATAAGTGTATTGGTAACGTTCGGGATTCATTTTGTATGCATTTTGAAGGAGGGACACCGGTGGATTATTGAATGAAGCGCGCCAGCTAAACTGATGTTTTTATGGATATAAAGAAGGACTTTATCAAACAAAAGGACCATTTGTGATGTAACTGGGACCTTTTGGAGAGCCAACAGACAAGATCTTCAGAGGTAAGGCATTTATTATATCGCTATTTCTGACTTGTGTCAAACCTGCCTGGTTGAAAAATGTTTTTCATGTTTTTGTATGCGGGGCACTGTCCTCAGATAATCGCATGGTGTGCTTTCGCTGTAAAGCCTTTTTGAAATCAGACACAGCGGCTGGATTAACAAGAAGTTAAGCTTTATTGACGCTACCGTCCCACCTACCTGCCCCATAAGAAGTTAAGTAAAGATTTAGGCTACATGGTCAAGCCTTAGGATATTCCCTGGAGCCATGTACTGTGGAAAAGTAAATACACAAAAGGATCAAAAGGAGACATTTTACCATTAACACTTTGCCTGCAAGGCCTACTTCAGGACAAAGAAGCAGCTGCAACGTCGACAATATATGTTCCTCTTTCAATCCTGTCCTCTTGCTGTTCTATAATATACCATTGTTGGAGACTATAAAACAGGGATGTTCTACAATGCATTTTCTTATGTTACAGCCATTATTCTAAAATGGAATTTAAAAACAAATCCCTAATCAATCCACACACAATACCCCATAATGACATAGCGAATACAGTTTGACATTTTTGCAAACGTATACATTTTTTTTTTTTATACTTAAAAAAAAATGTTTCTTATTTACATAAGTGTTCAGACCCTTTGCTGTGAAACTCAAAATTGAGCTCAGGTGCACCTTGTTTCCATTGATCATCCTTGAGATGTTTCTACAACTTGATTGGACATGATTTGGAAAGCCACACCTGTCTATATAAAGGTCCCACTGTTGACAGTGCATGTCAGAGCAAAAATCAAGCTATGAGGTTGAAGGAATTGTCCGTAGAGTTCCGAGACAGGATTGTGTCGAGGAAGGGTACCAAAAAATGTTTGCAGCAATAAAGGTCCCCAAGAACACAATGGCCTCCATCATTCTTACTTGGAAGAAGTTTGGAACCACCAAGAGTCTTCCTAGAGCTGGCCACCCAGCCAAACTGAGGAATCGGGGGAGAAGGGCCTTTGTCAGGGAGGTGACCAAGAACCCGATGGTCACTGACAGAGCTCCAGAGTTCCTCTGTACAGATGGGAGAAGGACAACCATCTCTGCGGCACTACACCAATCAGGGCTTTATGGTGGAGTTGCCAGACGGAAGCCACTCCTCAGTAAAATACACATGACAGCCCAATTGGAGTTTGCCAAAAGGCACCTAAAGGACTCTCAAACCATGAAAAAACAGATTATCTGGTCTGATGAAACCAAGATTGAACTCTTTGGCTGAATGCCAAGAGTCACGCCTGGAGGAAACCTGGCACCATCCCTACGGTGAAGCATGGTGGTGGCAGCATCATGCTGTGGGGATGTTTTTCAGAGGCAGGGACTGGGAGACTAATCAGGATTGAGGGAGAGATAAACGGAGCAAAGTACAGAGAGATCCTTGATAAAAAACCTGCTCCAGAGCACTCAGGACCTCAGACTGGGGCGTAGGTTCACTTTCCAACAGGGCAACGACCTTAAGCACACAGCCAAGACAGCGTAGGAATGGCTTCGGGACAAGTCTCTGAATCTCCTTAAACGGCCCAGCCAGAGCCCAGACTTGAATCCCATCTAACATCTCTGGAGAGACCTGAAAAAAGTTGTGCAGCGATGCTCCCCATCCAACCTGGCAGAGCTTGAGAGGAACTGCAGAGAAGAATGAGAGAAACTCCCCAAATACAGGTGTGCCTTGTAGCATCATACACAAGAAGACTATAGGCTGTAATCGCTGCGAAAGCACTTCAACAAAGTACTGAGTAAAGGGTCTGAATTCTTATGTAAATGTGATATTTCAGTTTTTTACTTTTAACACATTGGAAAACATTTATAAAAACCTGTTTTTGCTTGGTCATTACCGGGTATTGTGTGTAGATTGACGAGGGGAAAACAACAATTTAATCAATTTTAGAATAAGGCTGTAACGCAACAAAATATGGAAAAAGTCAAGGGGTCTGAAATACTTTCCGAATACACTATTTGAATTCTAAAATCAAAAGTGGTGCAGTCAGAAAGTGATTGAAATCATATAGAATGACCCAACAACAACATTTACATTTTACATTTAAGTCATTTAGCAGACGCTCTTATCCAGAGCGACTTACAAATTGGTGCATACACCTTATGACAACCAGTGGAACAGCCACTTGCATCTAAATCTTGTTGGGGGGGGGAGAAGGATTACCTACCCTTACTTACCCTATCCTAGGTAACAAGAGGCAGGAGACAGCTTTCTAATACAAAAGAGAAAAGAGAAGTGAAATATTGTCATTCCACATGACCTGCGCGAGGGGACAAGATGTCTAATGTGTGTGTGGACTCAGCTGTGGGGCCCTGGAGATGCTGGCTGAGAAACTGAGGGCCGAACCCTGACTGAGAGCAGGGGACGTGTGTGAGAGAAAGGGAGAGAACAGAACACTAAAAGCCATCCATTTTAGCAGCTGCAATACAAAGTACAACCTGACCCCACGCCAGGCAGGCAGGAGGGAGCAAGAGACTCAGGGATACAGTGAAAAAAGTATAAAAATGCAGGGCAAAGAGAAAAGAGGAAAAATAAGAAGGGAGCGACATAGAGATTACAGAGAGCTAAAAAAAAAGGGTCAGGTGGATACTGTGGGAATGGAGACGTGTGTTGATGACATCTGCCATTACAGCTCACTTCACTCAAGATGAGCCCTCAGGCTGGCAGAGGAGAGACAGCTGCACAATGAAGAGCTAGAAGAAAAGATGGGAGAGGAGAATGGAAGAGACCATTGGGGGAAGGGGGGTTAGGGATCACCTACTGTAGCACAGATATGAGCCATTTCACCGCAGCCACTAATTCACCAAGACAGACAGGCATTTTATACTAATTACCCTTCTTTAAGAGTAAACTGGCTGCCAGAATAGACACAGTGAAGGTCTGTTGTGTTTCATTACCATACAGTTCCCTAATGTGTGCCGATCCACTCTTCAGGACCAAAATAACAGCTCCACACTACTTACATAACGCTCAACTCAAAACATGAATACATTTTCATGTCGGTATGTGTGTCTATCTGCAGACTTTAATTGATAGGAAATGTGTTTACACTGTGTGTGGTTAGAACTGACTCAGTCCAGATAAAGACACCGTCCTGGCAGTTCTATCCCACTGGAGGGCTGGAGTCCTATGTATTTATGAGTACGTCCTCACAAACATATACTCCTATATGATATGTATGTGCTATTTAGTGTGATATGTTCACTGACTGACTATTGCGGTCATGAGGGTTTACAGGGTTTTACGTTAGGACAATGTGGCCACTGACAACGTGACCGGGAAGATTTTAATATACCGGCCATTTGAGAAACTTACCAGACCCATATGAATTGGTGTAAACCCATTAGGGCGTTCACCCACAGTGCTCAGAATTGCAGAAATCACTTTTAGATTATGGTAATTCATCTTAACAGAACATGCAACTCCTGTAATGAAGTAGCCAATAAAATGTGATTTCCAAACATTTGCCAAAATGCAATTCGTGGGAAAACACTGTGCTAAACAGCACATCTAATGAGAGCAGTTCCATATGTGACAGAGATCAACATCTCTGTTAGAAACTTAGAGGGGGAATCTAAAGATGCAACAACTAGGATGGGACGCCAATATGACTAGGATTGTGCGTTTGGCTTCTGGACAATGAAATAAAGTTGATAAGAAAACCAATAGAACAAGAGAGCAATGCTGGTATCAGCAGCATATGAGGAAGTCTTTATAAAATAATTGCCACCATGTTTCTATGGTTGGATTTTGCCTAGGCTACTTTGAAGCAAGTTAAGACATGCCTCACAATATGTTAAAATGTTAAGTACGTGTACAATTAAGTATGTTTTCAAAATGCATACTGCCTTCAGGTCACATTGCAAAGTGGTGGGTGATGCACTGATAGCCTGCCTACCGTTGCCTATGCACTTTAATGGCGAATGGGAGGCGGGATTCAATTACCAGAGAAATAAAAACAGTAGCGCTTTTTAAATCGTGGCCATCAAAATTGTTTTTAACACACGATTTGTTAGAATTGTTGCACAATGACTGAGCTTATAAAAGCACGTTTCACTCCAGTAGCAACAAGTTGAGGAGCTGCAGCAGCATCTCTAGCGCGGTCTGACAAGTGATAGTCCGCTCAAAATATGCTGTGCACATGTGATAAATAAGACACATGATGACTAACTAAAAAATACACACGCACCAATTTAATTCCACTAAATTTAGCAAATTAATTTATAGACCGAAAAGCATGACGGTCAAATGTATTTCCATCGAATAAATAAAAAGCATTATTTTGCATTGGGATTGTTTTTTCTCCCGGTCAATTTGGCCGGCAACAATTTTATTAATCAGCTTTTTTTTTTTGTTATTAGCCAAAAGCTGGCAATTACCGGCAAAGGGAAACACTGTGTGTGAGTGTGACATGGCAAGCAGTGTGAAATGAGAGTGTGTTTTCAGCCCCCCACTGTGCTCTAATGGCGCCAGAGGAGGACCTGTGAGAGGGAAAGGCCAGGATGACGACAGGAAACATTACTACACAGCACCGGGCCTAATGGACGCACAAATACTCTTGTGGTAATGGATTCACCCATTAATCTGCCTGAACCTAGCCCTTTCTTGTGCTCACTCCCTCATCCCTCGCTCTCTCCTCCTCGGAGCCATTCTGAGTCACTCTAGCGTCACAGTGATTTCATGCGAGGCTCATAATGTCAAACACTCAATTAAGAGCATGTCAACATCTGCCTGACTCATTTATCTTGACAAAGACGTGAGCCCAGGCCCGAGCAATCAAGCGCCCTGCCTAACCTGCATGTTTCCTTCATCAGACCAGAGCAATCACATCCACCTTACTGATTAGTGCCTCCAGTCATAATCACTTCCTGCTTTCATTAACCTCTTCCAATGGCATTTCATCATCTTTTTTATTTATTAAATGTTTTACAATGACATATAATACAATTGAACAGTAATTCATCCTACAGGATGTATTGTTTTTTTCTTGCCCATCAAGCCACTTTTAACCTCACGCCAATTTCCCCATCTACCCTCTCCCCCTCAACCCCACCCTCCCTCACATCTCTATCCTATGGATGGGAAAGCAGCAGACAAATCATACCAAGCAAGTCATGAACATAAATAACAACACAAGAAACCAAGCAAAAACAAACAAAACAAATAATTATAATAAAATAGAAGTACAATTACTCAAACATTGGTATTTGCTCTAGGTATTTGCACTTATTGGCCTACATTAGGTTGTTGAAGTATACTTATTGGCCTAGATTTAGTGGTACATTTCAATTAATTTATCTATCATGAGCTTTTCCTAAGTAGCTCCATCTGTCTTATTTCCTCACCTGCAGAGTTATTTAATAGTCTGCGACGGTGCCTCTCACACCGGCCCTGGCGCCCCTAGGCCACTCCACATACCGATCCATCCTGACAGCAGCACAACAGACCCCTCAGATCCAAGGTTTACTAGTTAAATGGCTAGTTGGATCTGGTGTGCTAGAGCCGGGAGGGACCAAGCACCCGGGGCCACGAGGGCCAGACCCGGAGGCACCCTTCCACAAAGATTGTTAGTCAGTAAGCATTTAGTTATTTTAGGGACTGTACAAATTCATACATTAAACCCTTTACATTGAACATATTCCAGGTATTCTGCCCACATGCATAAAAATATCCTGGGTTTGCAGATTATATTATAACGCACACTATCTAGCGCAATAATTACACAAACCTATGGGCAACTGTTAGAGAATCGGGTGACTCCCAATGCAGAGCAATACATTTCTTTGCCGATATAAGGGCTAAATTACACAACTTCTGTTGATAGAAGTCAACTAAACTTGTATTGCCCTGGTAAAGTTGATTGATATACACTGAGATCTAAACAATATTATGCGGTCCCAATAATTAGATTACTCTGGACAGGCCCACAACATATGGAAAATAGTCCCCTTTTGTTTCTTACATCTCCAGCATAGGTAGGACATTTCTGTATACATTTTATTGCACGTACAGGGGTATAATATACTCTATGTAGAATCTTAAATTGCAACATGTTTCAGATTGTACGAGCACCAATGACAAGTATCACAGATATTTTCCCCTTCCTCATTTGTAGTACTCCCCCAAGTTTGCTCCATATTTGACAGAGATTATTAGTGTTATCTGGGAAGAAATCAAGGCAGACATAAAATTCATTTCTAAATTGTATCTTCCTATTCATATTCCTCAGAAGGAAATCAATATGAGTCTTTTAGCATATTCAAATCATGTTTTTTGGTAAATACAAGATGTCTTATCTGTAAAAAAAAAATTAAGAAATCCGAGGATGAGATGTACAGTGTCTTCAGAATTTATTCAAATACCTAGAATTTTTTTGTTATGTTACAGCCTTATTATAAAATTGTTTATTGTCCCCCATCAAATCTACACAAAATACCCCATAATGAAAGCAAAAACAGGTTTAGACATTTTTGCAAAATTGTATAAAAATTTAAAATAAAAAAATATCAAATTTACATAGACTACCATTCAAAAGTTTGGGGTCACTTAGAAATGTCCTTGTTTTTGAAAGAAAGGCACATTGTTGGTCCATTAAAATATCAAATTGATCAGAAATACAATGTAGACATTGTTAATGTTGAAATTACTATTGTAGTGCTAAATGGCAGATTTTTTTATGGAATATCTACAGGCCCATTATCAGCAACCATCACTCCTGTGTTCCAATGGCACGTTGTGCTAGCTAATCCACGTTTATCATTTTAAAAAGGCTAATTGATCATTAGAAAACCCTTTTGCAATTATGTTAGCACAGCTGAAAACTGTTGTCCTGATTAAAAAAGCAATACAACTGGTCTTCTTTCGACTAGTTGAGTATCTGGAGCATCAGCATTTGTGGGTTCAATTACAGGCTCAAAATGGCCAGGAAACAATTAACTTTCTTCTGAAACTCGTCAGTCTACTCTTGTTCTGAGAAATTAAAGCTATTCCATGTGAGAAATTGAGAAGAAACTGAAGATCTTGTACAACACTGTGTACTCCTCCCTTCCCAGAAGGCTCTAACCAGAATAGAAAGAGTGAGAGGCCCTGGTGCACAACTGAGCCAAAGGACAAGTACATTAGAGTGTTTCGTTTGAGAAACAGACGCCTCACAAGTCCTCAACTGGCAGCTTCATTAAATAGTACCCGCAAAACACCAGTCTCACCGTCAACAGTGAAGAGGCGACTCCGGGATGCTGGCCTTCTAGGCAGAGTTCCTCTGTCCGGTGTCCGTGTGCCTTATCTCATATTAATCTTTTATTTTTATTGGCCAGTCTGAGATATGGCTTTTTCTTTCCAGCTCTGCCGAGAAGGTAGGCATCCCGGAGTCACCTTTTCGCTAGCTCTATTCCAAACTTCTTCCATTTAAGAATGATGGAGGCCAATGTGTTCTTGGGGAACTTTAATGCTGCAGACATTTTTTGGTACCCTACCCAGGATCTGTGTCTCGACACAATCCTGTCTCTGGGCTCTACGGACAATTCCTTCGACCTCATGTCTTGGTTTTTGCTCTGACATGCACTGTCAACTGTGGGACCTTATATAGACAGGTGTGTGAGCATGATCAATGGAAACAGGATGCACTGTAGCTCAATTTCGGGTCTCAAACCAAAGGTTCTGAATACTTATGAAAATAAGATATTTCTGTTTATTTTTAAATACATTTTCAAACCTTTCTGAAAACATGTTTTCACTTTGTCAGTATGAGGTATAGTGTTTAGAAAGATGAAAGTTGATTTTTTATTAATTTCTCAATTTTAACATAAGGCTGTAATGTAATGGGTCTGAATACCTTCCGAAGGCACTGTACATGGACTGTAGTTCATTCAAATAAAGAAATGAACCTTTGGAAAAGAGATGGACTTCTATGATGCCTCTATCATACCAAGGCTTAAAGTTGAACTGACAGTGTTTTAACTACTTTGCAGATATGAAACAGAGACATTCATAAGTAAAAAAATATATATACAATTCCCAGTTTATGCTTAAAAAACAACTTAGAGGTTTTAAAAATAGGTTCTGTATGACTCAATTCCATGACATACAGTAATGTATTTTTGGCAAAATAGATGCAGTTCAATGCATGATAAATATAATTCACCAATACATTTCTTGATAGTCACAAAATATTGCTTTCGGGTTGTAAATCACAGCTGGCCTTGCATATTCATGTTTGCTGCCTCCACCCATTCGGGATGCAATGTTTCAGTTTCAATGACTCAATATTTTGAACAAAATGGACGACTGGGAATGTCAATACAATCAAACTAACAGGAGCATTGCTCACAAGTCAGTCAGTCATAACGTGGCTAATTAGCTAGGGCACGTGTCAAACAAGGCCAGCGGGCCAAATATGACACACAAGAGAGTATAAAATGAGACAACAGATACTTTATCAAATTGCAGCCTGATGCGCTCGCATTGGTGAATTCAACTTCAATTGCGCTGCTTTCGTCTGTCATGTTTACAGCGGACAAAAAAAACAAACATTTTAAGTTCAAAATGTATCAAGAAACCAATACAGTTGAAGTCAGAAGTTTACATACACTTAGGTTGGAGTCATTAAAACTTGTTTTTCAACCACTCCGCAAATGTATTTTTAACAAACTATAGTTCTGGCACGTCGGTTAGGACATTTACTTTGTGCATGACACAAGTTAGTTTTCCAACAATTGTTTACAGACAGATTATTTCACTTATAATGAACTGTATCACAATTCCAGTGGGTCAGAAGTTTACATACACTAAGTTGACTGTGCCTTTAAACAGCTTGGAAAATTTCAGAAAATTGTGTCATGGCTTTAGAAGCTTCTGATAGAAAAAATTGTAGACCTCCACAAGTCTGGTTCATCCTTGGGAGCAATTCCCAAACACCTGAAGGTACCAAGTTCATCTGTACAAACAATAATATACGCAAGTATAAACACCATGGGATCACGCAGCCGTCATACCGCTCAGGAAGAAGACGCGTTCTGTCTCCTAGAGATGAACGTACTTTGGTCGAAAAGTGCAAATCAATCCCAGAACAACAGCAAAGGACCTTGTGAAGATGCTGGAGGAAACAGGTACAAAGTATCTATATCCACAGTAAAACGAGTCCTATATCGACATAACCTAAAAGGCTGCTCAGCAAGGAAGAAACCACTGCTCCAAAACCACCATAAAAAAAACTACGGTTTGCAACTGCACATGGGGACAAAGATTGTACTTTTTGGAGAAATGTCCTCCGGTCTGATGAAACAAAAATAGAACAGATTGGCCATAATGACCATTGTTTATGTTTGGAGGAATACTTCCAAAGTTGTGGCAAAATGGCTTAAGGACAACAAAGTCAAGGTATTGGAGTGGCCATCACAAAGCCCTGACCTCAATCCTATAGAACATTTGTGGGCAGAACTGAAAAAGGGTGTGCGAGCAAGGAGGCCTACAAACCTGACTCAGTTACACCAGCTATCAGGAGGAATGGGCCAAAATTCACCCAACTTATTGTGGGAAGATTGTGGAAGGCTCCCCGAAACGTCTGACCCAAGTTAAACCGTTTAAGGCAATGCTATCAAATACTAATTGAGTGTATGTAAACATCTGACCCACTGGGAATGTGATGAAATAAATAAAAGCAGAAATAAATCACTACTATTATTCTGACATTTTACATTCTTCATATAAAGTGGTGATCCTCAGAAGAAGAAATCATACCCATGCAGACCTCTAACAGGGAGCTTGTGGCTTTTTCACACAGCTTCAGAGAATCCATTAATGATAGCCTATGTGAACATCCAATGTATATTTAAGACTTGTTCATATATCCTCTATTTCCCTCTCTCACACACACAGGGACAATCTCATCTAAATGTCGGCGTAGTGGTCACTGGCTTCGGGTTGTGTCTGAGGTACAGGGATCAAACCTTTTTCAGGAGCAGGGAGCCTTCATTCCCCGGGGCTGGCTAGCATTAGGTCTCTGCCTCTCTGAGACTTGTGGTCTGGGGGCAGAATGACTCATTGCCTTAGCTACCCACAGAGAGCCTTCACCACTGTACTGTTCAGTATGGCCATTAGGCTTTGATCAGAGCTCATTCTGTGTGAGAAGAAAGCCAGCCAGGGAAAGAGTTTTTTTATTTTATATAAGGGAGCCTGAGTTTTCACTGCAGCGTTTAGCAGATGAGCCAGAGATGAGATAACATGGATCTTTTCAGAAAGAGAACAGGCCCTGATGGAAGTCTAGCATTCGCTAGCTGCCAATCCCTACTATTGTCAACAATGTTATGTGTCCCAAAAAGCTATTTAAGGGATAATCCACTCCAGAAATGTAACTCATGAAATGCCTGTCAATTTGGTGATAGTCTATGAGTCAGTAAAATAACTATTATTTAACTTCTAAGGCGTCCATTTGTGAAATCAGGAAATCGTGTTGTAACGCATCATACAGTTCCCATCACTGGAGATATGGAATAACACATCACATTTCATAACGCTTTTAAAACAATTACCTGCACTCCAGATTTGACAATCAGCCAATAGATGGTATGGGCATACTTGTCTGGAACACATCCATCTGTCTATACCGTCATGACAAAGTATAGTGGACCAAATTATTCAACTCATTCTTTCACCGACTTAAGCGGTTGCTTAGGGCCCTAGGGGGCCACGATAAAATAGCATGTTGTTGGAACTCAGTCGGGATATCAACTTACTATTGAGAGTAAGAATTGTAGAATACACCAGGTGTGATTACAACATTTGGTTGTGCACAAGCAGTTTCTCTCTTATGTCAGTCACTGACAGTCACTCAATTAGCCATGTCATCTAACATGTTTTAGACTGGTAAGTTAGTCTAGCCACTTATCTAAACTTGTAGTAACTTTTGTCAAATACTGACCAGGCACGTGCTAAGGGGCCCTGACTTCCAGGGGTGCCCCATTGATTTTGTTAGTCATTCTCACTCACATCATATTAACATAATAAGTCACCACAAAATCTGTAGAATTGCTGGAAATTAGTTTTAAAACTGAAAAGAACATCTCTCCACCCCATGGCAAAATGTGTAGAATTGTAGAAAACTTGCTTTAAAAAAAAGATCCAATGCAGCAGTTCTCAATATCAAATAATTAAGTACCTTACTGTCAATGTTTTCAATTAAAATGGTAAAAAAAAAAAAAAAATAGCTTCTTAGCAGAGAGCAATTTCTCAAGCAAAAATTTCACTTGGACTGTCTTAGAGTGGTCTAAGTGGTGAGGGGAAAACTTGACGTTATTGGCAGAGAGGTTTGGAACCCTCTTTCTTATTGGTCTATTAACTAATTTTCCACAAGGTGATGTCACCATGGAAGGCCAAAACTCCATCCCTCTAAAAACAGGCTGAAGTTTCAGGTGGTCTTTTCAAATAGCTCTTACACTAAAAGAGCATTATCATCAAGTTTACAATATAGTCCAACCTCAGTGTGGAAAGATGTATAAAAGACAAAAACAAATCACGTTTTGACTGCACTAGGCCTTTAAAACAAAACAATAATTATATGGGAAAGGGAGATACCTAGTCAGTTGTACAACAATGCCTTCAACTGAAATGTGTCCTCCGCATTTAACCCAACCCCTCTGAATCAGAGAGGTGCGGGGGGCTGCCTTAATCAACATCCACGTCATCGGCGCCCGGGGAGCAGTGGGTTAACTGCCTTGATCTGGGGCAGAACGACAAATGTTTACCTTGTCAGCTCAGGGATTCGATCCAGCAATCTTTTGGTTATTGGCCCAACGCTCTAACCACTAGGCTATCTGCTGCCCCATGGCAAAATGTGTATAATTGCAGGAAATTAACTTTAAAACAAACTTTTCTCTCCACCTTCAAGAGGGGGGCTAATGAAATGTTTTGCCACAAGGTGGTGGCCCCCCAACCAAAACTTGCTTAGGGCCCCCCAAAAGGCTAGAGGTGGCCGTGTTCGCATGCTGATATTGATTATGGTATTATTGTGTGTAGCTACGATTACTAGATAGAACCTTGCTAGCCAGTCAGCCAGCCCAGAGAGAGAGCATTGCATTGTGGGTTTTGTAATCAACTTGAGCTGCAACAGATTTCCACATGTTCGTACCAACCTTATTAAAACAGTATTTAACATTTCTTCACAAAAAATTGTTTCCAGAGTTAACGCTGTGAATCATAGGAATTAGTGGTTTTGGGAGAATGATTTAATTTAGAATGCTGTGGAAAAATTGCGCTACTAGACAAAACAGTATCCAACATAAGTGTGTCCCTGACTCCATACCTTTGTGCCAAGTAGTTTGTGTCCCCAATCCCCATATCCTTAAACCTGGCACACACACACACACACAAACACCCCAGTATCCCTAATAACTACCCTCTCCTACTTTCTGCCCTCTCCACAGCTCTCTGTTTGGTCGTGTTCCATCTTTCCATCTGTGTGGGTCCTGATAACATCAGTCCAGATGGACAGAGGGTTTAGAGTTACTCATCTCCAGTTCTGGACCAGGCATATGCTCTTTAGATGAGGATTAGGGGGGGAATGGGTAAGCCTTCGCTTTTTTCACCTCAATTTTCCTCCTGACTATTTACAAGGTAGCGGAAAGGGAATTAACAACAGGGATTTAAGGCGCAGCATGCTGGGTTAGCTAGCTAGCAAGCAACACAGAGAGAGGGGGGGAGGAACAGAGTGTGTGAGCGAAAGAGGATTTTCAAATGTAGAGATGCTGTTTTGGGGGTTGACATGAATAATGTAATGCCATGAAACACTTCCGCTGCACCCAGGTGTCTCACACCCATGGAAATGACTTCATCCATTGGTCTCCCGTTCCATAGAATTAATTACATCTGGCGGCTCGGAGGATTTGATAGCTGATTCACAGCGTCTTTCCCTCTCTCTCATTTTGCCGGGGTCTTCAAACTGCAGCCATCGTCGCTGGTTTCAGATCCTATTTATTTTGAGAATCAGTCATTTGCTCTGGAAATCACGCCCATGCTCCGATCATTTGAAATTGGTTCCCCTCTTTGCGAGGAATACATGAATGTCAAGCAGGTGGAAGAGGGGCGTTCTAAATACCAAGAGGTGCAGAATGCATAATGTCCACTGTTCAAAGTCCACTTCAGTGTCTCAAACCAGATCAAGCTTCTTTGTTAAAGAGATGTAAAAAAGTGAAATTTCAGTTTTTGTTGTATACATTTGCAAACAATTCTAAAAACCTGTTTTTTTTCATTGTGTGATAGTGTGTGTAGATTGATGAGTGGGAAAAAAACACATTTAATCCATTTTAGAAAAAGGCTGTAACGTTAGAAAATATGGAAAAAGTTAAGGGGTCTGACTACTTTGAGAATACACTGTATACCAGCCTCCACCCTTCTGGGAAGGCTTTCCACTAGATGTAGGAACATTGCTACGGGGACTTGCTTTCATTCAGCCATAAGAGCATTAGGGAGGTCAGGGACTGATGTTGGGAGATCAGGCCTGGCTCGCAGTCAACGTTCCAATTCATCACAAAGGTGTTTGATGGGGTTGAGGTCAGGGCTCTGTGCAGGCCAGTCAAGCTCTTCCACACCAATCTCGACAAACCATATCTGTATGGACCTCGCTTTGTGCACAGGGGCATTGTCATGCTGAAAAAGGAAAGGGCTTTCCCCAAACTGTTGCCACAAAGTTGGAAGCACAGAATCGTCTATAATGTCATTGTAGGCTGTAGGGTTAAGATTTCCCTTCACTGGAACTAAGGGTGCCTAGCCCGAACCATGAAAACCAGCCCCAGACCATAATTCCTCCTCCACCAAACTTCACTGTTGGCACTATACATTGGGGCAGGTAGCGTTCTCCTGGCATCCACCAAACCCAGATTAGTTTGTCAGTCTGCCAGATGAAATGTGATTCATTACTCCAAAGAACATGTTTTTACCGTTTCAGAGTCCAGTGGCGAGAGTCACACTACCTGCTTTACGTCACTCCAGCCGACGCTTGGCATTGCACATGGTGATATTAGGCTTGTGTGCTGCTGCTCAGCCAAGGAAAACCATTTCATGAAGCTCCCGACGAACAGTTCTTGTGCTGACACTGTTTCCAGAGGCAGTTTGGAACTCAGTAGTGAGTGTTGCAACCGAGGACAGATGATTTGTACACACTACGTGCTTCAGCACTTGGCAGTTCCGTTCTGTGAGCTTGTGTGGCCTACCACTTCTCAGCTGAGCCATTGTTGCTCCTAGACGTTTCCAATTACAATAACACTTACAGTTGACCGGGGATGGTCTAAGAGGGCAGAAATCTGACGAACTGACTTGTTGGAAAGGTGGCATCCTATGACTGTGAAATGTTCAAAGTCACTGAGCTCTTCAGTAAGGCCATTCTACTGCCAATGTTTGTCTATGAGATTGCATTGCTGTGTGCTCAAATTGTATACACCGGTCAGCAACGGATGTGGCTGAAATAGCCGAATCCACTACTTTGAAGGGGTGTCCACATACAGTATATATACACACACAAAATAATCTGAGTTTGAATTAATTTACTAAATTGACAGGAGTCATAGTGGAGTGTAGACTACAGCTCCTTTCGGTTGGATGGCAGTTATGCCACAAGCGCTGAAGCTAAAGTGCTGCACAGTCAGCCATGGCATCACCCCACCCCCCCGTCCGTCCATTGTTTTTGAGAAAGCATTGTGTTCCAGACAGACATGCAAACACAAACAAGTGTTTCTCTCAAGGACGCACATTGCCACCATTAGCGAGCTGGAGCTGCTATAGGCTGACAAACAGAGACAAAGTGAGAGATACTCCAACAGGCGCTGATGACTAGTTTACACACACACACTCAGCGCTACTAAGGGAGAGGCTGGCACCATGGCAGGATGACACTGTCGTCCCGTAAGTAATGAGCAGGATACTGGAGTCTCCTCCATTTGTCTCTCCCCACCCCTAGGGAGGTCTGGGCTAATCAGCGCTGTGTGACGGTGCACTGAGTCCAAAACGATCCAAGCTTCATTTACTGTTTCAGCCACAGGCCCTGTGGTTCACTCACAGTGGAGTCGGACTGCTGCAGTATGGCGTGTGTGTGTGTTGAACTAAATTGATCGGCTTTTCAGCCATGTGCTCTGTATTCATGGCTTCTTGCATGGCTTCTTGCGGTTCAGACATGTTTTCCTCTAGGGCAAACATGTTGTTTTCAGGCATGGTCTTCATAGCCATGTATTATAGTCTAGTCATAGACATATTTCAGTTGTTTATTTCTATGGTTGTCTTTCTTCTATAGCCAAGAACACCTCTCAGCCATGTACGGTGATGTTCTCTAGGGCTTTGTTTGCATTGCTCCCTCTCAGCAGTGTCTGTCTCTATCCTCCTCCTCGCCAGGCAGATGTGCAGTGTGGCCCCAGTGGTGGAGCTCCGACTTCATTAGCCAGAGCCGCAGGTGAGCTCTGTGATGACATTGACAAACTGTTGCTGGCAACAGCACAGTCACAAGCTACAACACAGTAACATTTAGGATCAGGATGTATTACACACACTGTTTACAGCTTGAATACAATCTTGTAATGGTCAGAGACACACACAAAACCCTCTACAGGAAGTCCATAAGAATCCCACATCAAGGGCCATTAAGTTGCCTAAACATTTCATGGTGGCAGAAACTAGTAGAGAGAGACCTGAGTGCCTAAGAACAGAGGCCCTGCCAGAGACTCTGGGTCATAAGTGAAACACACAGAATATATTATTCATGGACAGCCAGCAACACTGACCCCGGTACAGTGTATTCACAAAGCGAAATCCCTGTGACGTGACAGTCTTTCACCATGGATGCAACCAACTGAACGTGAGCCCCCCTCATGCAGCAACACGTAGCGCTGCCAGCTTTCCAACAGTCTAAGAGGGTGCAGCTGTGCACTACATGATGGGGGAAAACAGGAGCAGATAAGAGACTAAACAAGAGGGGAAATGAGACATAGGGAGCTGATCTGATAAAAACACAACAGCATGTTAGAAATTATGAAGAAACAAAAGCCTTCCCAACGCTCTGCATGGTGTTAGTGGTTACACCGATTTCACATGATGAAAAACCCTTGAGAGAAGAAGCAGCAGCACAGGCCTATTAGTAGTAGGCCTCACCATGTATGACGAGACAGCAGTGCCCATGGTTTAGCTACATACTGAGAGCCAGCGGATGAGATGCCCAGTTCAGAAGTTCAGATACACACTAGCCTCCTACTCAGTGTGATTGGCTGACTATCAACTGATGTTTCACCAGATCTGCAATCCAATATGTTTTGCTTTATGAGAGTTGTGTGTGTATGTGCGCACATGTGTATTAGTGTGTCTACAGTGCCTTCAGAAAGTATTCAGACCCCTCAACTTTTTCCACATTTTGTTATGTTAGCCTTATCCAAAATATATTTTTTTCCCTCATCAGTCTACACACAATACCCCATAATGGCAATGCAAAAATAGGTTTTTAGAAATGTTTGCTGATATATATAAAATAAACTCCAAGCGGACTCATGTGCCTTGTACTGAGAAGTGGCTTCCGTCTGGCCACTCTACCATAAAGGCCTGATTGGTGGAGTGCTGCAGAGATGGTTGTCCTTCAGGAAGGTTCTCCCATCTTCACAGAGGAACTCTGGAGCTCTGTCAGAGTGACCATCATGTTCTTGGTCAACTCCATGACTAAGGCCCTTCTCTCCCGATTGCTTAGTTTGGCTGGGTGGCCAGCTCTAGGAAGAGTCTTGGTGGTTCCAAACGTCTATTTAAGAATGGAGCCCACTGTGTTCTTGGGGACCTTCAATGTTGCAGAATTTTTTTGGTACCCTTTTCCAGATCTGTGCCTCAACACAATCCTGTCTTGGAGCTCTACAGACAATTCCGTCGACCTCATGGCTGGGTTTTTGCTCTGACAACTGTAGGACCTTACATAGACAGGTGTGTTCTTTTTCAAATCATGTCCAATCAATTGAATTGACCACAGGTGGACTCCCATCAACTTGTAGAAAAATGTCAAGGACGATCAATGGAAACAGGATGCACCTGAGCTCAATTGTCATAGCAAAAGGGCTGAATACTTGTTTTTTTTTATTTAATACATTTGCAATAATTTCTAAAAACTTATTTCCGCTTTGTCATTATGAGGTATTGTGTGTAGATTGGTGAGGAGTTTTTTTAAATAATCCATTTTAGAATAAAGCTGTAACGTAACAAAATGTGGAAAAAGTCAAGGGGTCTGAATACTTTCAGAAAGCACTGTATGTGGGTATTATTTTTATTAATGGTTCAGTGCAACGGCCCACTCAAAATACAAACACAAAAATCTACAGATGTATCAAGTCATATACTGTGTGTCTGACATAGAGAATGAAGCGCGGAACAGAGGTATGATTCCTGAGATCACACTAATTATGATAAATTAGCAGACAGGAGTGTCAGCCCTAACTATGATCCAGAGGTGCTATGCTACATTTAGATGAATTGGAGGGCAAGGCCACAGCTGCTGTATATGTGCCAACTAGTGTTGGGGAAAAAGACGATACGGTTACATATCGGGATATAATTTTTTTTATTGTTTTGACAATATCGCAATATTATTTATGTGCTAGTTGGCTTTACCTGCACAAAAACTCCAGTATTTTTCCTTCATAGCTTCCATCTTCTTTTGAAATCAAAATGTGTTTTCATGGCTCACTTGTCCTTCTGCAGCAGACATATGGTGAACAATATGTTTGGAACATCGATTCGCAACAAAATCACAGTATCGAATCGCAATACATATAGAATCATGAGAATCACAATTTATTTGTATTTTTTTTTCACCTTTATTTAACCAGGTAGGTTAGTTGAGAACAAGTTCTCATTTGCAACTGTGACCTGGCCAAGATAAAGCATAGCAGTGTGAACCGACAACACAGAGTTACACATGGAGTAAACAATTAACAAGTCAATAACACAGTAGGCAAAAAAAAGTGGAGTCTATATACATTGTGTGCAAAAGGCATGAGGAGGTAGGTGAATGATTACAATTTTGCAGATTAACACTGGAGTGATAAATGATCAGATGGTCATGTACAGGTAGAGATATTGGTGTGCAAAAGAGCAGAAAATTAAATAAATATAAACAGTATGGGGAAGAGGTAGGTAAAATTGGGTGGGCTATTTACCGATAGACTATGTACAGCTGCAGCGATCAGTTAGCTGCTCAGATAGTTGATGTTTAAAGTTGGTGAGGGAGATCAGTCTCCAACTTCAACGATTTTTGCAATTCGTTCCAGTCACAGGCAGCAGAGAAGTGGAACGAAAGGCGGCCAAATGAGGTGTTGGCTTTAGGGATGAACAGTGAGATACACCTGCTGGAGGACGTGCTACGGGTGGGTGGTGCCATCGTGACCAGTGAACTGAGATAAGGCGGAGCTTTACCTAGCATGGACTTGTAGATGACCTGGAGCCAGTGGGTCTGGCGACGAATATGTAGCGAGGGCCAGCCGACTAGAGCGTACAGGTCGCAGTGGTGGGTGGTATAGGATGCTTTAGTAACAAAACGGATGGCACTGTGATAAACTGCATCCAGTTTGCTGAGTAGAGTATTGGAAGCTATTTTGTAGATGACATCGCCGAAGTCGAGGATCGGTAGGATAGTCAGTTTTACTAGGGTAAGTTTGGCGGCGTGAGTGAAGGAGGCTTTGTTGCGGAATAGAAAGCAGACTCTAGATTTGATTTTAGATTGGAGATGTTTGATGAGTCTGAGTCTGGAAGGAGAGTTTACAGTCTAGCCAGACACCTAGGTACTTATAGATGTCCACATATTCAAGGTTGGAACCATCCAGGGTGGTGATGCTAGTCAGGCGTGCGGGTGCAGGCAGCGAACGGTTGAAGAGCATGCATTTGGTTTTACTAGCGTTTAAGAGCAGTTGGAGGCCACAGAAGGAGTGTTGTATGGCATTGAAGGTCGTTTGGAGGTTAGACAGCACAGTGTCCAAGGACGGGCCGGAAATATACAGAATGGTGTCGTCTGCGTAGAGGTGGATCAGGGAGTCGCCCGCAGCAAGAGCAACATCATTGATATATACAGAGAAAAGAGTCGGCCCGAGAATTGAACCCTGTAGGACCCCCATAGAGACTGCCAGAGGACCGGGCAGCATGCCCTCCGATTTGACACACTGACTGACCTCTGTCTGCAAAGTAGTTGGTGAACCAGGCAAGGCAGTCATCAGAAAAACCGAGGCTACCGAGTTTGCCGATAAGAATATGGTGATTGACAAAGTCGAAAGCCTTGGCAAGGTTGATGAAGACGACTGCACAGTACTGTCTTTTATCGATGGCAGTTATGATATCGTTTAGTACCTTGAGCGTGGCTGAGGTGCACCCGTGACCGGCTCGGAAACCAGATTGCACAGCGGAGAAGGTATGGTGGGATTTGAGATGGTCAGTGACCTGTTTGTTGACTTGGCTTTCGAAGACCTTAGATAGGCAGGGCAGGATGGATATACCTATCGTATCGGCACCTAAGTATCGTGATAATATCGTATTATGAGGTTCCTGGCAATTCCCAGCCCTAGTGCCAACACACTAACAGTGAATGGCAAGGCAATAAGAGATGAAGGGGTTACCATGGCAATAAACCTGATTATTGGCGATGCATTGCTGGGGCGGTTTATGTAATTACGTTTACCTGTGGCTTAGTGCAACCACAGCTCTGGCATTGAGTTCTCTCTGGCAGAGACTGATGCTGCTGCACCTACTATGGAAGCGGAGCACACCGACTCTGTGAGTAGGCTATTTTTCAATTTATGAATTGATCCCAACCCTGGTAATTGTGGCTCAAGTATGATGACACTGGTTGGGCAAAATGTTTCTTCGAGAGACCAAGCACAATCTCTTACTGACTTGGAAGACAAAGATGTTCCTTGTTCAAAAAAACGATGAAGTCTCCTCTTGTGCAATGGTTTGACCTACATTTTATGGACAATAACATTAAATGATACCTACGAATATATGGGACCCAATTCAGGAAACTAGGTGTATGTTGCAAGTCACGACTTCACCGGAGAGCCGTTAGGTCTTTAATTTATTTTATTTTATCAAAATGCTTTGTTTGGCAGAAATGCCATCTCTAACATGTGAACTTTCATGTGCCTTAAAAACAAACTTGTATGAGATCTGTAAATACGAATACAATTGTTAAATGACGAGCCTTGTGGGTTAAGCCACAGAAAGAGAGAGCAACCTTCCCACTAGCCATGTTTGGATTGGTCTGCCATAGAAGCTCATCAGTATGTGTTGGCAATCCTGTCGAACGCGGCTTTTTTTAAATGTACTGTGTAGTGGAGCTGCATAAGTGTTGCTCTCCACATTCTGGAGGATCAAGTTTTGAAATCAGTGTAATTAGAGTATGATAGCTAAAGAGACGGAGAAAACACCGGTCTCCGGATTACATCTTCAAACTAAGGGCAATATCGTGGCATGGCATTCCTGACAGGGAGACGCTTCCATGCATGATGATGTATACAGGTAAGATAGCTAGCTATATTTTCAGATATTACACATTACCGAATTTTGACAGTGGTTCCATTTCTAGCTAAAGGGTACTGTTAGCTAGCTAGCTAATGTTATCTGGCTGGCTCCCTAGCTGATGTTATTATTAATTTCCAAGAGCTGTTTGCTGTTCTAGTTAGCTAGCTAACATTGAACATGGTTGGTTAGCTCCCAGCACTGTGGCATTGTTGGCACTGTTCATTGTTGGTTAACTAGATAATGTTAGCTAACGTGACATGTGTGAACTTACAATTTGTTCACCTAGATAGGTACAGTGTTTACCTAGCTAGCTAGTTGTCTTAAGCTGAAGTGTACTGTTAGCTAGCTCGCTAACGTTAGCTGGCTGGCTCCCTAGCTGACGTTATTTGTTTCTCAGAGCCGTTTGCTGTTCTAGTTAGAGCCTAATGTTAGCTAGCTAACATTGAACATGCCCAGCACTGTGGCATTGTTGACACTGTTCATTGTTGTTTAACTAGCTTATGTTGGCTGGCTCGCTCGCTAACGTTACGTGACGTGTGTACAACACCCGTTGAATATGGCCGGTGTCAGTAAATGTCTGGAAAAAAGTGTAATGACATTGTTGCCAGCAGAGCTGGTTAGGCTGTTTTCATGTTATCCATAGGTAAACAAATCATGGGCCAGAGGGTCAAGTGTGCGCTCTGAATGCTCCGAGAGCAAAACGAGATGGGAGGGCTAAAGCTTAAGAGGGTGTGAACGATGCTGAATGGGTGTACAGTCGTGGCCAAAAGTTGAGAATGATACAAATATTCATTTTCACAAAGTCTTCTGCCTCCGTTTGTATGATGGCAATTTGCATATACTCCAGAATGTTATGAAGAGTGATCAGATGAATTGCAATTAATTGCAAAGTCCCTCTTTGCCATGCAAATTAACTAAATCCCCCCAAAATAATTCCACTGCATTCCTGCCACAAAAGGACCAGCTGATATCATGTCAGTGATTCTCTCGTTAACACAGGTGTGAGTGTTGATGAGGACATGGCTGGAGATAATTCTGTCATGCTGATTGAGTTCGAATTACAGACTGGAAGCTTCAAAAGGAGGGGAGTACTTGGAATCATTGTTCTTCCTCTGTCAACCATGGTTACCTGCAAGGAAACATGTGCCGTCATCATTGCTTTGCACAACAAGGGCTTCACAGGCAAGGATATTGATGCCAGTAAGATTGCACCTAAATCAACCATTTATCGGATCATCAAGAACTTCAAGGAGAGCGGTTCAATTGTTGTGAAGAAGGCTTCAGGGCACCCAAGAAAGTCCAGCAAGCGCCAGGACCGTCTCCTAAAGTTGATTCAGCTGCGGGATCAGAGCACCACCAGTACAGAGCTTGCTCAGGAATGGCAGCAGGCAGGTGTGAGTGCATCTGCACACACAGTGAGGCAAAGACTTTTAGAGGATGGCCTGGTATCAAGAAGGGCAGCAAAGAAGCCACTTCTCTACAGGAAAAACATCAGGGACAGACTGATATTCTGCAAAAGACACAGGGATTGGACTGCTGAGGACTGGGGTAAAGTCATTTTCTCTGATGAATACCCTTTCCGATTATTTGGGGCATCCAGAAAAACCTTGTCCGGAGAAGACAAGGTGAGCGCTACCATCAGTCCTGTGTCATGCCAACAGTAAAGCATCCTGAGACCATTCATATGTGGGGTTGCTTCTCAGCCAAGGGAGTGGGCTCACTCACAATTTTGCCTAAGAACACAGCCATGAATAAAGAATGGAACCAACACATCCTCCGAGAACAACTTCTCCCAACCATCCAGGAACAGTTTGGTGACGAACAATGCCTTTTCCATCATTATGGAGCACCTGGCCATAAGGCAAACATGATAACTAAGTGGCTCAGAGAACAAAACATTGATATTTTGGGTCCATAGCCAGGAAACTCCCCAGACTTTAATCCCATTGAGAACTTTTGGTCAATCCTCAAGAGGCGGGTGGGCAAACAAAAACCCGCAAATTCTGACAAACTCCAAGCATTGATCATGCAAGAATGGGCTGCCATCAGACAGGATGTGGCCCAGAACTTAATTGACAGTATGCCAGGGCGGACTGCAGAGGTCTTGAAAAAGAAGGGTCAACACTGCAAATATTGACTGTTTACATCAACTTCATGTAATTGTCAATAAAAGCCTTTGACACTTTACTTATGAAATGCTTGTAATTATACTTATACTTCCATAGTAGCATCTGACAAAAATATCTATAGCAGCAAACTTTGTAGAAATTAATATTTGTGTCGTTCTCAAAACTTTTGGCAATGAGTGTAGACAAAGAAGAGCTCTTCACTAGATAGAAAAACATTCAAAGACAAAAGTGAGTTTACAAGCTGATCAACATTCAAAGCAGAATTACTTTCCAATTGTTCCTCAAATACAGTGCATGATATACCCTTTTGTAGCTCCGAGTCTCTACTTTTATCTAAATGTAAACAGCACCATTTCAAAAGACCAAATCCAGGTGGTGAGTCACTCCCAAAATCCATTTGCTGAATGCTGGCTGAACCCTCCAGATAACTAGATGTGTTGATAGGATTCAAAACAAACGGACTGAAAACAGGTGGTACCGAGAAAATTACATCTAAACAACACAAGATCTGGCAGCAAGGCTTACTTTGATTTCTCAACTCATCCTCAACCATTATAACATTACGATTATAACATTTCAACTCAACCATGAGAATAAATACATAAAACACAGCACACTGTATATATAGAAAAGCTAATTATACTGTTTAGGAGTATACAATAATAGGAGTAAAAAGCATGTAACTGATTCAAGTACTGACTCCTTTACAATACGGTCAATGCATTCTATCACCTCCCACATTCCATTCCTCTTCATATGAGGGTGTTATTAAATACTTCAGAGTTCAAGTAACAGACACATCAAGAAATTACACAAATTAACGTTTAACAAGGCACAGCTGTTAACTTCTTATGGCTGGGGGCAGTATTGAGTAGCTTGGATGAATAAGGTGCCCAGAGTAAACTGCCTGCTTCTCAGGCCCAGCTAAGATATGCATATTATATATTTGGATAGAAAACACTGACGTTTCTAAAACTGTTTGAATGATGTCTGTGAGTATAACAGAACTCATAAGGCAGGCAAAAACCTGAGAAGAAAATCCAACCAGGAAGTGGGAAATCTGAGGTTTGTAGTTTTTGAACTCTTTGCCTATCCAAGATAGTGGAAATTTGGTCCGATTGCACTTCCTAAGGCTTCCACTAGATATCAATAGTCTTTAGAACCTTGTTTCAGGCTTTTACTGTAAAGGAGAAGAGAATAAGAGCTGATTGAGGTAAGGGGTCTGCCAGAAAGCCATGAGCTCATTCAGGCCCCGTGAGAGGTAGCTGCGTTCCATTGCATTTCTAAAGACAAAGGAATTCTCCGGTTGAAACATTGAAGATTTATGTTAAAAACATCCTAAAGATTGATTCTATGCATTGTTTGACATGTTTCTACGAACTGTAATGGATTTTTTTGACTTTTCGTCTGGCCTGGGCGTCATTTATTTGGATATGTGAACTGAAGGTGCAAACAATAAGGAGGCATTTGGACATAAATGTTGGACTTTATCGAAGAAAACAAACATTTATTGTGGAACTGGGATTCCTGGGAGTGCATTCTGATGAAGATCATCAAAGGTAAGTGAATATTTATCATGCTATTTCTGACTTCTGTTGACTCCACAACATGGCGGGTGGCTTGTTTTTGTGTCTGAGCGCCGTACTCAGATTATTGTATGGTGTGCTTTTTCCATAAAAGTTTTTTTGAAATCTGACAGAGCAGTTGCATTAATGAGAAGTTTATCTACATTTCCATGTGTAACACTTGTATCTTTTATCAATGTTTATTATGAGTATTTCTGTAAATTGATGTGGCTCTCTGCAAAATCACCGGATGTTTTGGAGGCAGAACATTACTGAACATAACGCGCCAATGTAAACTAAGATTTTTGGATATAAATATGAACTTTACCGAACAAAACATACATGTATTGTGTAACATAAAGTCCTATGAGTGTCATCTGATGAAGATCATCAAAGGTTAGTGATTAATTTTCTCTCTATTTCTGCTTTTTGTGACTCCTGTCTTTGGCTGGAAAAATGGCTGTGTTTTTCTGTGACTAGGTACTAACCTAACATAATCAGACGGTGTGCTTTCGTCGTAAAGCCTTTTTGAAATCGGACACTGTGGTGGGATTAACAAGAAGTTTATCTTTAAAAGGGCGTAAAATACTTGTATGTTTGAGGAATTGTAATTATGAGATTTCTGTTGTTTGAATTTGTCGCCCTGCACTTTCACTGGCTGCTGTCATATCGATCCCGTTAACGGGATCTCAGCCGTAAGAAGTTAATTGAAATGCATTCCAGGTGACTACCTCATGAAGCTGGTTGAGAGAATGCCAAAAGTGTGCAATGCTGTCATCAAGGCAAAGGGTGGCTACTTTGAAGAATCAAAAACTAAGATATATTTCAAGAACTTTGAAAGTTTCTTCAAGCGCAGTCGTAAAAACCATCAAGCGCTATGATTAAACTGGCTCTGAGGACCGCCGCAGGAAAGGAAGACCCAGAGTTACCTCTGCTGCAGAGGATAAGTTCATTAGAGTTACCAGCCTCAGAAATTGCAGCCCAAATAAATGCTTCACAGAGTTCAAGTAACAGACACATCTCAACATCAACTGTTCAGAGGAAACCGCGGGAATCAGGCTTTCATGGTCGAATTGCTGCAAAGAAACCACTACTAAGGAACACCAATAAGAAGAAGAGGCTTACTTGGGCCAAGAAACACGAGCAATGGACATTAGACCGGTAGAAATCAGTCATTTGGTCTGATGAGTATAAATTAACTTTGTGAGACGCAGAGTATGTGAACGGATAATCTCTGCATGTGTCGTTCCCGTGAAGCATGGAGATGGTGCTGATGACACTGTGATTTATTTTGAATTCAAGGCAACCTTAATTTAACCAGCATGGCTACCACAGCATTCTGCAAAGATACGCCATCCCATCTGGTTTGCGCTTAATAGGACTATCATTTATTTTTCTAAAAGGACAATAACCCAACACACCTCCAGGCTGTGTAAGGGCTATTTGACCAAGAAGAAGAACAATGGAGTGCTGCATCAGATGACCTGAACTTCACAATCACTCGACCACAACCCAATTGAGATGGTTTGGGATGAGTTAGACCGCAGAGTGAAGGAAAAGCAGCCAACAAGTGCTCAGCATGTATGGAAACTCCTTCAAGACTGTTGTAAAAGCATTCCAGATGAAGCTGGTTGAGAGAATGCCAAGAGTGTGCAAAGCTGTCATCAAGGCAAAGGGTGGCTACTTTGAAGAATCTAAAATGTAAAATATATTTTGATTTGTTTAACACTTTCTTGGTTACTACATGACTCCATGTGTTACGTCATGACTGCCCTGAGGGGATCCAGATGGGTCGGAACACCTTTGCAGTGGATAACTTCAGCCAGACCCCCGTAGAGTGAGTGGAGGAGGGAGCTGGCGGGGGGCATGACACCTCACGCCCTGTTGTAAATTAAAGAAGAGGATATCCAGGGTCTACCTCTTCAAATCCACACAGGAATGTTCCTTTGCTCCCAGAGACTTTCCCCACTGAAACTTTAACACGTTCAAAAGTGAATACTGGGAAAATATTCCTTACATAGAATGTGGTGAACGGTCAGAGGCTAGCTATAGAAAACTAATGTCATACTGGTTGTTATTTTGTGATGTCATTAAAATGTTTAAAGGAAATGCAGTAAGTTGAAAAGTACACACACTATATATGTACGAAGGCTCCATACTCCACGTTGTCTTTGAAAAATGTAAGTATTTTTGTTAAGAGGGGGGATGTGATTTTAGGAGCCATCAGAGATCATTTGTTTTCTAGAAACTTTGCACAGTAAGTAGCCACGCGCGAGTGAGGTCAGAGAGTGTGTCAGCCTGGAGGAACCATCACTTTCGACTAGTGTATAAAAGGATTGGTATAGAAATTAACATTTGGCCAGAGGTGTGTAGCTGCAGCTCACATCCAAAGTGGTTCGAACTCTGAATATCAACACAAGGTAGAGGCTAGAAGCTCACCTTCAGGACAATCACTGGTACAGCTGATTAGCTGTCTTAAGTAAAGTATTTAGAAAAGCAAATTTATGTGGGACCATTCTACGACTCTTCAAACCAACATATTCTACTTCTCTCATCACCACTGAGAACCATCTACACATACTTATTTTCCACCATAATTTGCAAATAAATTCATTAAAAATCCTACAGTCATTTTCTGGATTTTTTTTCTCATTTTGTCTGTCATAGTTGAAGTGTACCTATGATGAAATTTACAGGCCTCTCATCTTTTTAAGTGGGAGAACTTGCACAATTGGTGGCTGACTAAATACTTTTTTGCCCCACTGTATGTGTACAGAGGCCCATTGTCAGCAACCATCACTCCTGTGTTCCAATGACACGTTGTGTTAGCTAATCCAAGTTTATCATTTTAAAAGGCTAATTGATCATTAGATAACCCTTTTGCAATTATGTTAGCACAGCTGAAAACTGTTGTTCTGATTAAAGAAGCAATAAAACTGGCCTTCTTTAAACTAGTTCAGTATCTGGAGCATCAGCATTTGTGGGTTCGATTACAGGCTCAAAATGGCCAAAGATTTTTCTTCTGAAACTCGTCAGTCTATTCTTGTTCTGAAAAATGAAGGCTATTCCTTCAGAAATTGCCAAGAAACTGAAGATCTCGTACAATGCTGTGTACTACTCCCTTCACAGAATAGCGCAAACTGGCTCTAACCAGAATAGAAAGAGGAGTGGTAGGCCCTGGTGCACAACTGAGCAAGAGGACAAGTACATCAGAGTGTCTAGTTTGAGAAACAGACGCCTCACAATTCCTCAACTGGCAGCTTCATTAAATAGTACGTGCAAAACACCAGTCTCAACGTCAACAGTGAAGAGGTGACTCCGGGAAATAAAAATAGCAGATATTTTTTTAAATTGTGGTTAAAACAGTTTTTATCACACAATTGCATTCATAATTGTTATTTGTTGTGCAATGACTGAGCTTATAAAAGCACATTTCACTCCAGTAACAGCAGCTGTGATTTTTAGGCGCTGCTCTTGTGCTGTCTGACGTGATAGGTAATTCCGCTCCTCAAACAAGACTCTGTATGCTGTGTGCGTGGGATAAATAAAATACATGAATACTAACAAAAATACACAAGCACCAATTTAATTCCACTAAAGGCAAATTAACCTATAGCCTGGTAAGAATGGCTGGTCAAATGTATTGTTGTGTTTCAACCTGCATTTAAAATGGATTAAATTGAGATTTTGTGTCACTGGCCTGCACAGTTGAATGGCTGTGATAGAAGAAAACTGAGGATGGATCAATAACATTGTAGTTACTCCAAAATACTAAACTAAATGACAGAATGAAAAGAAGGAAGCCTGTAGAGAATACAAATATTCCAAAACATGCATTATGTTTGGGGCAAATCCACACAACACTGAGTACCACTCTTCATATTTTCAAGCATCATGTGAAGGGTATGCTTGTAATCGTTATGGACTGGGGAGTTTTTCAGGATACATATAAAACAGAATAGAGCTAAGCACAGGCAAAATACTACAGGAAAACCTGGTTCAGTCTGCTTTCAAACAGACACTGGGAGACAAATTCACCTTTCATCAGGGCAATAAGCTAAAACACAAGGCCAACTATACACTGGAGTTGCTTACCAAGACATTGAATGTTCCTGAGTGTCCTAGTTACAGTTTTGCTGGAAAATCTATGTCAAGACTTGAAAATGGCTGTCTAACAATGAGCAAAGGACAGCAACCAACTTGACAGAGCTTGAATCATTTTTAAAAGAATAATGTACAATCCAGGTGTGCAAAGAGCTTGACTTTCCCAGAGAGACTCACAACTGTAATCGCTGCCAAAGATGATTCTAACATGTATTGACTGGGTGTCAAAAATATATTTCTATAAAATATTTCTGTATTTCATTTTCAATAACTTTTTCTAAAAACATGTTTTCACTGTGTCATTATGGGGTATTGTGTATAGATAGGTCAACAAATAAATAATCTGCTTTCATTTGACATGCGTCTATGAACTTCACATTGGTGCTCATGGGTCCTTTTAAATGGAAATGACCCTCACTAACATGCAATGATGATGTTTTGTTCAATCGCGGAGTCAGCTGCTTAAAATGCAAAGTCAAAAACATTTCCATGAGCTGTGAGTGACAAACACTCTAAACAAACAAATGAATTGTTATAGGAGGTTAAACGCAGTGGCCTTTCAAAACTCTTCATGTAGATAAACTATATCCCATCTCCTCAAACCGACACCTTCTTGCAATGCAAACTCACCCATCTACAGTCAGACTGAATTTTGTTCATTTCATAAATACAAAATAATAAATACTGCAGTGTTGTTCACATTGACATGTCGTGTACCACTTGTGATCTTGGCCTCGTCTCTTCCCAGACATCAAACCACAAATATGCTATGGCAAATTTTCTGCCAAATTAAAATGTGCCAAAGGGGAGGGTGGTGGCAACACCGAGGTCCCTGCTGAGTGAGAGGCAGAGAAAAAGCTTTAACATTTGCTACTCTACAACTAACGACTGTTTCCACAAATGTCCGCACCTGTTCGGACTAATCCGCTTTACCCACCTCTCTCACAGACAGGAAGTAAACAGGGACTCTGCTTTTTGTGATAACAATTTACAGGTAAATCAAAGCATTAAAGTAGGTTAAAATGAACTTTAGTATTGCCAGTGTAACAGTATAGCTTCCGTCCCTCTCCTCACTCACAACGACACCAGCCACCTTCGAAGCAGCGTTACCCATACAGAGCAAGGGGAACAACCACTCCAAGTCTCAGAGCGAGTGACGTTTGAAACGCTATTAGCACGCACCCCGCTAATTAGCTAGCCATTTCACATCAGTTACAGCAGCCTCATCTCGGGAGTTGATAGGCTTGAAGTCATAAACAGCGCAATGCTTGACGCACAACGAAGAGCTGCTGGCAAAATTCACAGAAGTGCTGTTTGAATGCATGCTTACGAGCCTGCTGCTGCCTACCACCGCTCAGTCAGATACTTTTATGCTCAGTCAGATTATATGCAACGCAGGAAACGCTAGATAAACTAGTAATGTCATCAACCATGTGTAGTTAACTAGTGATTATTATTGATTGATTTATTGTTTTTTTATAAGATAAGTTTAATGCTAGCTAGCAACTTACCTTGGCTTACTGCATTCGTGTAACCGGCAGTCTCCTTGTGGAGTGCAACGAGAGGCAGGTGGTTATAGCGTTGGACTAGTTAAATGTAAGGTTGCAAGATTGGCTCCCCCGAGCTGACAAGGTGAAAATCTGTCGTTCTGCCCCTGAACGAGGCAGTCATTGAAAATAAGAATGTGTTCTTAACTGACTTGCCTAGTTAAATAAAGATTAAATAAAGGTGTACAAAAAATAAAAATAACATTTTTAAAAATCGGCCAAATCAGTGTCCAAACGGAAAACTTGTAATCGGCCCTAATTAATTGGCCATTCCGATTAATTGGTCGACCTCTACTGTGGACACACATTTTGCTGGATATAAAGAGAGAGAGAGAGAGAGAGAGAGAGAGAGAGAGAGAGAGAGAGAGAGAGAGAGAGAGAGAGAGAGAGAGAGAGAGAGAGAGAGAGAGAGAGAGAGAGAGAGAGAGAGAGAGAGAGAGAGAGAGAGAGAGAGAGAGAGAGAGAGAGAGAGAGAGAGAGAGAGAGAGAGAGAGAGAGAGAGAGAGAGAGAGAGAGAGAGAGAGAGAGAGAGAGAGAGAGAGAGAGAGAGAGAGAGAGAGAGAGAGAGAGAGAGAGAGAGAGAGAGAGAGAGAGAGAGAAAGAGAGAGAGAGAGATGGAAAGAGAGAGAGAGATGGAAAGAGAGAGAGAGATGGAAAGAGAGAGACAGAGGAGAGCGAAACAGATCTATTATATACAGTGCCTTGCAAAAGTATTCAGACCCCTTGGCACATTTTATTGTTACAAAGTGAAATTAAAATTGATTTGGCATTGTCAAAAATCTGCACAAAATATTATGTAATGTCAAAGTTTTAAAGATTAATAAAAATGTAATAACTTATATATATATAGTCATTACATAAATCCATTTTACTCTCACTTTGTAAGACAATGTGAAGAAATCAAAATACTTTTGCAAGGTACTGTAAATCCTACTGAGGGCCCAATAAGCTGTTGAGTTCTTCATATAGAGAAGCAAAGAAAAAAGGTTGCAAGTCTTCCATTTTTCTTCATAACTTTGGAGATTACACTTTTGCACTTTGTCGTACATTTCAATTCATACTGACATGTGTAAAGCAGAGGCAACAACACTAGATAGTTGCGCATTCCTCAGCATCTCTTACCTGTGTCTGTGTTCATCATGGCCCCCCTGTCCATGTATGACCACCTGTCCACCAGGATGCTTAGCCCCCTTGGGTGCCTCGATATGCGGAATCAGCACATCTTCCAAGCCCAGGTCAAAGCGCTTATGTTTTGAGTTGTCCGGGAGGAAGAAGAAAGCCCCAAAGCATAAAGTGATGAAGGCACTGAGGATGAGGAGGAGGATAAACTTCTCTGAGAGCCTCAGAGTGGCCCTGTGGTGTGGGAAAGAGGCAGCGCCAGGTGACAGGGTGGGTATCCTGCGGCCCGACAGTGGCAGTAGAGCTGGTGTGGTCATGTTGGACTGTGGAAATGAACTCAGGGTGGACAAATGTCACGGCTGTATTATCTTATGCTGTATTATCTCATTCCGGGGGCGAGTACGTGTCCAGAAATCAAGTGTTGAGATCCCTCAGTGAAGTGACTGGTCACGATTGAATTTATGTTTTTTATTCTGAAATTGAAGGAGAGAGTTATGAGGACAGAGCAGGTATATAATTGGTACATACCATACACGCTTTGGTTCATTAGCCTGAACAATACCTGTCTTTACAGTCAGAATAATCATCACAAAATATAACAATGAGGCTTTTAAATCAGTAACACCAAATCATGAACCTTACAAAAGACCTAGGAACCTGCACATCTGACTTTGGGAGTAACTGTATTTTGAATAAACACAATCTGTTAGTCCATAAGGATTAACTGCCCATACAGAATGTACTGTATTCATTGAACGCAATTATAAAGCACAAGGAAACGTTTCCAAGGAGAGTCGGCAGACCTTTATGTCAACCCGGTTTGAAAAGAGAAAGATACTTTCAGGTAGGCAGGCTAAAGGTTACATCGAATAGTGATACGTAGCTAGATTATGGCAAAATCACCTGCGTGAACGCGTGATACCATCACAACATCAATGCACATCACCTCCACTTATCAGTGATATCCCTGAAATCTAATGCGATACATATTTCCATTGCAGTACCTAATATAATAGTGTAATTGTAAGCAAAGTCACACTTAAAAATATCTAATAACCATATAATTGTAGAGGAAACAAATCTTACCGTGCAAATTCTGTCATTCTGATCCATGTTCTTTGGTTGTGATCCGAACACTATGAGCTGGATAAGCAACGACAGAATCAAAACCAACTCGAAATGTTTTGTTAATGCCTAACTAACACATATTGTAAGTTAATTTAACAGGACAGTAATTATGCTTTCAAATAGTGAAACATTTTAATCAGATATTGTCGCATCCTCGACAAGGTTCTAATAGAGATACATTCTCCCTTGACCATTTCAATAGTAGCAAAATAAGTGTTAAAATGACAACTAGCTAGCTACTTATGTTCCTGTTAAATTATGTGGTTAAAAATCGGTCTTGCTAATTTGTATGAATATTCCCAATATCCTGTATTTTATCAGCTTCCTCACCCGGGCCTGCGTCTATCGCGCAGCGTCTCCACAGAATACCAAATTCATCCACTGAATTGACAGGCTTGGCTAGCCATCTAGCTAGTTAAATTACTAATGGAGAAAAGCAATAACATTAACTTAGCTAGCCGATTAAACACATATATGTGCACCCGCAATATTGTATTGTAATATTGGCCAGCTACGTTTCTCGGATATGTTGAGGTTAGGAAAAGAGTTGGCCTGCTAAAGACTGCGCCTTTTTCTGTAAAGGCATCTGGCTAGCTAGCTACTGTTAGCAAGCTGGCTAGCTATCCTCCGGAGGCAGTCCGTTACGATATTTCGCCGCTGCTGCATCACCTCAATAATGCCTTTGAGTAAATCGGTGACGGACATGCATCCTAGTCCACCGTTTCCAAATAACCGTGTTCAGAAATGTATTCGGGTAACTCGCTATCTATGATTTCATTTTGTAGTTTTGCTTTCCCTTTGCTCATTTCATTCTTGATAGATCTACAGCTCTCTAAATAGCTAGCCTCTGTCAAGGGATGTTGATACTGCTGCAACTCTACAACGAACCACGGCTCCTCCCACAATCTCGAACATCGACTACCCAGCCTGGTACATTTAGGGAGCGTCTATCAATTACAAAAGTATTTTTGCAACGTGTTTTATTTGTATTTATTGAAACTTTATTTAAATAGGCAAGCCAGTTTTGCAACGTGTATGTCTGTGTGATTTAGCACTGACTGTACTTTGTAGCTAGTCCTTGTATTAAAAATATTTTTATTTTGCATGTGAAAGACTACAATGCACAATGGCTGAATATGGATCTAGCAATTAGTGCTTTGCAAGGAAGCCCAGTTCAGCGTTCCCAACCAGAGTGCTACTTGGCCTATCCACGGGGAGTATGAGGCTCATGAGACCATTGGTTTACTGGTAAAATGAACATGAAGGTTCGGGATGGAAGTTCATTCACTCCATGAAAAATAAATACAATTTTTGATACAATATCAACATTTCAAGATAGTAGAACATACTTCTTTCTATGAAATGTTTCTTAATTTGTAATATTGCGTGGTGCTTTCAGAGGTGGCACCACATATAAATAAATCAGCTGTAAAACAGTTTTATATGGGCTATGATGGGACCAGATTTTTTTCTAATCTGGTCATGGTTTTATAAAAAACTAGTCAACAACTGCGATTGGACAATATAACTAACAGGGCTGAGCTTGCTTTATGCAGGGTTGCATCATGTAGGCCTTTGCATCTGTAATTTAAAAGTTACTCACACAGTATGTCATCACTTTTCTGTTGATTGATTAATTCCAGTAAATAATTTTGGATTGATAAATCTAGGTAGTTTAGCCAACCAAAGTTTGAATTTAAACCAAATTTGATCACATTCACATTTTCTCTTCACACAAATAAATTGACATATTTTAGGGTATGAATATATAGCTTAGGCTATGAATACATGATTTTACCACTTTGTTTCCAATGGCCAGAGGGGATCAGAGCTCATAGGCTTCTCTGCAGCTGATCAAACTGAAGATCGGATTAATTGTGCATGAGTTTTCAACCCTTTTGTGTCAATATTTTTTAGCAAACTGAATCAAAAGTGTTGGGTCAAATGCCGGCGGCACTGCTTTCCTGATCTCTGCAACGTGGATAGATGGAAATTGCCACACAATGCTACAGATTATGAAACATATCCTATATGTATGTTCTACCATCTCGAAAGGTTGACTTAATATCAAACATTTTTTACTCCGTATTAAAATTAAAATGATGGCAAGAATGAGCTTCAATAGTTCAGGGGTACTCAGGGCAGAGAAATTGAGTTGGTGGTACAGTAACTTAAAAAGGTTGGGAACCATAGGGCAACATTGTTAACATTGTGGGAGACAACCCATCTGCCTAGGGAGACTATTTGCAAGGCCTTCAGTTAAGGGAAAGGGAATTATGGGAAAGTGGATATTTTTTTAAGTGTTTTAAGTGAAAACGACATTGTAATTGTGTAGAAAGACATTTAGTGGCACATGATCCTAGATCCTATAAAATACACTTAGCAAATGCACTCTCTTGTTGCCTACCATTGGGCAACAGCGCACAGTCAATTATCTTCAGTCTGTCAGCTTATAATCAGAGTGCTGCTTTTGACCCCGACAAAATGTGTTTTCTGCCCACTTTTACACCAAGTCTGAAAATATTGCTTCAGTCTTTGACTTTAAACATGTATAAACATGTGTATAAGTTGTGATAATGGTTGTGTTGTCTTGTCTGCCCGTTTTATAGTATGTCAGAGGGGGGCTGGAGTGAAGATTTTTTGACACATTATAAAGTAAATCCATCTTGAAACGTAGTCACGTCCTGCTGAGTGGGGGGACAGAGCCCAAGTCAGTCAGTGGGTCCTTGAGTTGCCATTAGCTCAGGCCCCACTCCGCACCACAGGGCAGATTTATGTGACACCCCTTACTGAGTGAATTAGTAGTGTGGTGCTGTGGCATAAAGTGTGCCGTAATCACTGTAGAGTCTTCTTTGGAGATGCATCATGTGTCACGCACACTCGCAAACTGTACATTTGAGTGGCTGGCTCTGTGCCTAAAAAGACACCAAAACAAAAATGCTGAGCTGACACAAAAGGCTGACACTTTTAAAGCCATATCAGGTTCTGGAGGGAGGGAGGCCGTTTGCTTCGCTGCACCTCTTGTTATCAATGTCAGAGGGGTACGGATCATTGGCCTGGAGAGGACTCATGGTGAACTTCAAGCCCAGCAAAACAATGCAGCAAAGACAAAGTGCTCAAACACTTCTAGAAAGAAAAAAAGAGTGGTGAAGGAAAAGAAACAAAGAAAGGACAAGTGGAAGAAAGAGACGGTGAGGGAGATTAAGGTTTAGAACAACGAGGCCCTGGTGCAGCAAATGAAAAGGCATAATCCAGCAGGTAAACATAACATGATGAAACAGCATCTGGCTTTGGAGCGCCGTGTGAACAGGGTGGCAAATTACGATGGTTTAAATCCAGTGAATAAAGTAGAGTACCATCATACCACCCTGGGGATCTATGCCGGGGCAAGAGGATAGGCTCCCATGCTATGTCATAGAGGGTATCTGTCAAATGTATGTTCCAGTGATGATAACATGGGGAGGAGGTTGGTGAGGGTTACTCCATATCTGATGTTCCAGGCAATGGGGCGTCTCTGTGCCATCCTACGGTGCCAAGAACACAGATGACGATTCCCAGGTGATGTGACATGGCGAGCAGGTGTACTAGATAAAGAGAGCTTTACAAACAGGACTGGAGTGGTGGTATTTGGAATCAGATGATCTGATGGAGACTCAGTCAGTCAGAGCAGTGTTTGTGGGGATAATTGAACTGTCTAGTATTCAGATACTCTGGCTACCAGTTTATTTCTGTCTCTTTTCGGCCCAGGTGTCTGTAGATTCAGTCCTGTATGGCCAGGTTCACATTATTGCCTGGAGATTGCCATGGGGCACTCCACTCTCCTGTGTGATGTGGGGTCAATTTAGAGCTATGTAAGTACATTAGTGTGATGATATGGCTCTGGCCCTTTTCTGAAATCAGGTTACACTGTGTTCAGAGTGACCCATTGTCAGTCTTTATTTATGTCACACACACACACACACACACACAAAGAAAATGATCTCTGACTCCACTCATCGCATCATGGAACATTAGCTACAATGCAGTTGATTCTTCCTGCTCAGCGCACTCTATCTGGCCTGTGTGCTGTATCCATCTCGTCCAAAGGGGATTTACTAATATGTTCTGCAATGTACATGCATAATAGAGGTTGAACTAATATAAACAATTTTAAATAAATTATTAAAAATTCATCATGGATAGACTCTACTCTAATTCCATCACCGTACATTTATAATTATAAACCGCTCTGGGTTCATGTAATTTTAAATTACCCCTGTTTCAACATTTGCAATGATGAAGAACTTGTGGTTCATCTCTTGGAGCCCTGAGAAGAGCCTATCAGAGTATGATGTCATTCACAGGGTTGTCGTGGCGATACGTCGTGGCAAGCTCTTTACAGAAAGGATAAAGATGGAGTTATCACCTCACACACACAAATATGCAAAGGATCGATGAGTGATGGTCACAGCTCAGCACACCAACAGAAAGGGGGAGAGTCCGTGAATGAACCAGGTAGATTCTTTGTGAGAGAAGGAATAAAAATACAAGGAGGAAGACAAAGGAGCAGAATGAGGGAGTGTGAGACAAATTATTGTCCATCACATTTTTCTGTTATGTTGTATTAGAAGAGGTTTTTAAGCTTACAAGACACGTTGTCTCAGTTTCCAATCATAGGTTTAAAGCGTTTATGTAGGACATAAACCTCTTCTCTCCCAGGTCCACTCCGCAGACAATGCTTTAATGTGTTGTAATGTGTAATTGTAATGTGATTTCAACTCTTGTGTTCTCAAGATCAGGTAACAGAGGTTAGTATTTGAGTCATCCACCCCCTCAACATCATCATTTCTAAAGATCTTTACACCTCCCTGCTCCCACCAAACAACTCTACAGAGGAGGGTCAGCTACCAAGGGGAAGGTGAGAGTGTGTTTGTTTGTTAAGTCTAACACAATGATACCAGTAGTACAACAGCTTTTCAACCAACATGTAGTGGTACAGCTTCCACGTAAGCAACATCAACAACTGTACAACAAACTAAAACATATTTAAACATGATAATGGTGATTACATTATTACTCAATTACAATACAGTGTAATTAGATAGGTATCACGCTTGATTTGGCACTGTCCCCACTAATAAGTATTCTCTAAGGCGCTCATGTGTAATGGAATATTTCCATTAAAATAGTATGATGGGCTGAAGTTAACGTGAATAGCACACTACTGTCATCAAGTGGTGGAGAATGGAACTGCAGTGACAACAACCTTTCAGCCTATTATTCTAAACCATGACTACATTTATTATGAATGTTATGCTTTGTATTCAGGACGGAAATGATATAACTGTTGCTAATATTGTACCAACACATCATCAAGGGATTTTTTTAAGATGAAAGAGAATGGTCTTTCAATTACATTAATTCTTCTCACTTTTATCCCCAACTGTACCACTTCTTTCCCACTATTTCGTTAATCATCTGAAATGGTTGATTTGTAGACCCATGTCTGGTGGTGTTAGGGGTGTCCTGGTCCTGATCCTCAGAGTTGCACTGTCCTCAGATGGCACAGAGGCGAGCCTGACCCTGTCCCCCCACCGCTGTTACTGTCGTCGTCGTCGTCCCCCCCCCCCTCCCCACTGCCGTTATCACGCTCTGGGGCAGGCAATCGGATGCCTCTACCACACTGCCACAGCACGACCAGTGGGGCTTACCGGGGAGACCCTTATGGCCGTGATCACAGCCCCGGAACCCTCCTCTGCGCACACATAAGGCAAGAGTGTTAATATTCATAGTTTTGTATCTGATATTTTCAGAAAGGAGTAAGAGATTAAAAGCAAAGCTATCGTGGCCGTTGTGCAAATACTTAGTAAATCTGTCTGGTGCTTAATGTCATGGTGGACAGCGAATTCACACTTCTCGACTGACAGATACAGACTCATGTCTTCACAGAGCCAAAAAGAGTTCCTGTTACCTGATGTGCCTTGTCCACTGAGCGCACCAGACAAAGCACATGTCCAATTCTGCACATAGAGTGGAAGTCAGAAGTTTACATACACTTAGGTTGGAGCCATTAAAACTTGTTTTTCAACCACTCCACAAATGCCTTGTTAACAAACTATAGTTTTGGCAAGTCAGTTAGGACATCTACTTTGTGCATGACACAAGTCATTTTTACAAAAGTTGTTTACAGAGAGATTATTTAACTTATTTAACACTGTGTCACAATTCAAGTGGGTCAGAAGTGTACATACACTAAGTTGACTATGCCTTTAAACAGCTTGGAAAATTCCAGAAAATTATGTTATAGCTTTAGAAGCTTCTAATTGACATCATTTGAGTCAATTGGAGGTGTACCTGTGGATGTATTTCAAGGCCTATCTTCAAACTCAGTGCCTCTTTGCTTGACATCATGGGAAAATCAAAAGAAATCAGCCAGGACCTCGTAAAAAAAAATGGTAGACCTCCACAAGTCTGGTTCATCCTTGGGAGCAATTTCCAAACACCTGAAGGTACCACTTTCATCTGTACAAACAATAGTACGCAAGTATAAACACCATGGAACCATGCAACCGTCATACCGCTCAGGAAGGAGACACGTTCTGTCTCCTAAAGATGAACGTACTTTGGTGCGAAAAGTGCAGAACAACAGCAAAGGACCTTGTGAAGATACTGGAGGAAGCAGGTGCAAAAGAAATGTCATCTGGTCTGATGAAACAAAAATAGAACTGTTTGGTCATAATGACCATCGTTATGTTTGGTGGAAAAAGGGGAAGGCTTGCAAGCCGAAGAACACCATCCCAAACGTGAAGCACGGGGTTGGCAGCACCATGTTGTGGGGGTGCTTTGCTGCAGAAGTGACTGGTGCATTTCACAAAATAGATGGCATCATGAGGGTGGAAAATTATGTGGATATATTGAAGCAACATAATAATAATAATAATAATAATATGCCATTTAGCAGACGCTTTTATCCAAAGCGACTTACAGTCATGTGTGCATACATTCTACGTACCAGGAAGTTAAAGCTTGGTTGCAAATGTTTCTTCTAAATGGACAATGACCCCAAGCATACTTCCAAAGTTGTGGCAAAATGGCTTAAGGACAACAAAGTCAAGGTATTGGAGTCGCCACCACAAAGCCCTGACCTCAATCCTATAGAAAATGTGTGGGCAGAACTGAAAAAGCGTGTGCGAGCAAGGAGGCCTACAAACCTGATTCAGTTACACCAGATCTGTCAGGAGGAATGGGCCAAAATTCACCCAACTTATTGTGGGAAGCTTGTGGAAGGCTACCCGAAACGTTTGACCCAAGTTAAACAAATTATAGGCAATGCTACCAAATACTAATTGAGTGCATGTAAACTTCTGACCCACTGGGAATGTGATGAAAGAAATAAAAGCTAAATAAATAAATATCTCTCCTATTATTCTGACATTTCACATTCTTAAAATAAAGTGGTGATTCTAACTGACCTAAGACAGGGAATTTTTACTCGGATTAAATGTCAGGAATTGTGTAAAACTGAGTTCAAATGTATTTGGCTAAGGTGTATGTAAACTTCCAACTTCAGCTGTACCTAGCATTCTGCTCCTGTAGTAGCCTTTACTCTGCTGCACCTACTTGGCACACTTCCCATAGAGGACATACCTAGCATTGTCCCTACACCAGTACTAGAGTTCCATAGATAAGTATATACAATATTTCCCATTTCAAACATACCTAGCCAAATACTCTGTAGTCTGCTGTACCTACCTGGCATGGTGCCGGTACAACCACAGCGCGCCTCCTTAGAACCCCCACTGGAACAGAAAGAACATCAGTGGAACGTTCCACAGTGCCGCTGGACCTTTCTCTTCACATTTAGGACAAAAGGGGAAACCTGGCTTAGAAAGGAAGTGAAAAGAAATTAATGACAGAAATGAGAGTAAGAATAATTGAATACAAAATGGAAATACAGGGCCATGCTGACCCCTGACCCGGGGTTGGTCCCACACAGAGTAGGACCCTGGCTCTACAGGGGTGTAGGAGATGGAATAGGAGCCATCACTGTTATCCAACACCGCCACCTCCAATCTGCTGCAGAGAACACAAGTAACCCTTTTCTTAACACCAACAGATATAATGTATTATAATGTAGTTATAAGGAACAGTAAAACGTTCAAACCTTGTATGACCCCTTTATTAAACCATAAGCAGACTCATTTACTCACATGTACATTCACACACATGTATACACCCATACTCACAAACACACACACACACTCACAGCCAACGCTGCTGTCTCATGTACACAGAGACTACAAAGCACAACCCCTTTTTGCCCTCAGAACAGCCTCAATTCATCGGGGCACGGACACTACATCGGTGTCGAAAGCTTCCACAGGGATGCTGGCCCATGTTGACTCCAATGCTTCCCACGGTTGTGTCAAGTTGGCTAAATGTCCATTGGGTGATGGACCATTCTTGATACACATGGGAAACTGGTTAAGCGTGAAAAGCCCAGCAGCGTTGCAGTTCTTTACACAAACCGGTGCGTGGCACCTACTATCATACATACCCTGTTCAAAGACACTTCAATCTTTTTTCTTGCCCATTCACCCCCTGAATAGCACACACATACAATCCATGTCTAAATTGTCTCAAGGCTTAAAAATCCTTCTTTAACCTGTCTCATCCCCTTCATCCATACTGATTGAGGTGGGTTTAAAAAGTGACATCAATAAGTGATCATAACTTTCAACTGGATTGTAAATTAAATACAGAACATTCACTGTCTTCATAAGTATTCCCACCTTTGAGTCAATACTTTGTAGAAGCAGCGTTGGCAGCGATTAAAGGTGTGTCTTTCTGGGTAACTCTCTAAGAGCTTTCCACACCTGGATTATGCAACAGTTGTCCATTATTATTTAAAACATTCTTCAAGCTCTGTCAAATTGGTTGTTGATCATTGCTTGACAACCATTTTCAGGTCTTGCCATAGATTTTCATGTAGATTTAAGTCAAAACTGTTACTTGGCCACTCAGGAACATTAACTGTCTTCTTGGTAAGCAACTCCAGTGTAGATTAGGCCTTGTATTTAGGTTATTGTCCTGCTGAAAGGTGAATTAATCTCCCAATTTGGCCTGTGCTTAGCACCATTACGTTTCTTTTTTGTCCTGAAAAACCTCCTAGTCCTTAATTTGATGCAGCCACCACTGTGCTTGAAAATATGGAGAACGGTACTCAGTAATGTGTTGTTTTGGATTTGCCCCAAACATAACACTTTGTATTCAGGACATAAAGTTCATTGCTTTGCCAAATTGTTTGCAGTATTACTTAAGATTCTTACTGCTAACAGGATGAAAGTTTTGGAATATTTTTATTCTATAGAAGCTTCCTTCTTTTCATTCTGTCATTTCGGATAGTATTGTTGTGTAACTAAAATGCTATTGATCCATCCTCAGTTTTCTCCTATCATAGCCATTAAACTCTGTAACTGTTTTAAAGCCACCTCATGGTGAAATCCCAGAGCGGTTTCCTTCCTCTCCGGCAACTGAGTTAGGAAGGACATCTGTATCTTGTAGTGTTGTGTTGTCTCTCTTGTCGTGATGTGTGTTTTGTCCTATATTTATATTTGATTTAATTTACATTTTTAATCCCAGCCCCCATCCCTGCAGGAGGCCTTTTGCCTTTTGGTAGGCCGTCATTGTAAATAAGAATTTGTTTTTAACTGACTTGCCTAGTTAAATAAAGGTTAAATTGTCACGCCCTGGTCGAAGTATTTTGTGTTTATCTTCATGTATTGGGTCAGGCCAGGGTGTGGCATGGGGTGTGTTTTGTCTTGGGGTTTTGGTGTGTATGTATTGGGATTGTAGCTAGTGGGGTGATCTAGCAAAGTCTATGGCTGTCTGGAGTGGTTCTCAATCAGATGCAGGTGTTTATCGTTGTCTCTGATTGGGAACCATATTTAGGCAGCCATATTCTTTGAGTTTGTCGTGGGTGATTCTGTAACGGTTTTCTAGGTGTGGTGAAGGAGAGTCGGACAAAACTGCAGCGTGTAGATTGCGATCCATGTTTAATGAACAAAAAACGTAACACGAATCTAAAACACAAACACTACAAAACGTAACGAAAACCGAAACAGCCTATACTAGTGAAAACTAACATAGACAAGAACAAGGACACTAAGGACAATCACCCATGACAAACTCAAAGAATATGGCTGCCTAAATATGGTTCCCAATCAGAGACAACGATAAACACCTGCCTCTGATTGAGAACCACTCCAGACAGCCATAGACTTTGCTAGATCACCCCACTAGCTACAATCCCAATACATACACACCAAAACCCCAAGACAAAACACACCACAATACAAAAACCCCATGCCACACCCTGGCCTGACCCAATACATGGAGATAAACACAAAATACTTCGAACCAGTGCGTGACATAAATAAATCAAACAAAAATCTTTGTAGTGACTGGATGTATTGATACACCATCCAACGTGTAATTAATAACTTCACCTTGCTCAAAGGGATATTCAATGTCTTCTTTTTTGTTTTGTTTCCCATCTACCAATAGAAAACTTCCCTGGTCTTTGTGGTAGAATCTGTGTTTTAATGTTTTAAAGTCACTGCTCGACTGAGGGACCTTACAGACAATTGTATGTGTGGGGTACAGAGATGAGGTAGATATTCAGAAATCATATTATAAACTGGTTGGTTTGAACTCTGAATGCTGATTGGCTGAAAGCCGTGGTATATCAGAGTGAGCCCATGCAACTTATGTGACTTGTTAATCACATTTTTACTCCTGGACTTATTTAGGCTTGAATACTTATTGATTGAAGACATTTCAGCTTTTAAGTTGAATGAATTTCTGAAAATGTCTAAAAAAAATTCCACTTTGACATTATGGAGTACTGTGTGTTGGCCAGTGACGAAAAAATCTAAATTGAAAACATTTTAAGTAAATTGAATACATTTTAAGTAAGACAACAAAATGTGGAAAAAGTTAAGGAGTCTGAATACTTTCTGAAGGCACTGTACTGTTTTCTTACACAGCTCATTCTAATTTATCTGTACATTACATTTTAGTTACACCGCATATTTATATATACTGTATTATTGACATGGCTCACTGTAATATAACTACTGCTGTACATATTTTTTTATTTAACCAGGCAAGTCAGTTATGAACAAATTCATATTTACAATGACGACCTTGGAACAGTGGGTTAACTGCCTTGTTCAGGGGCAGAACGACCGATTTTTACCTTGTCAACTCTGCGATTCGATCTAGCAACATGATTTTGATTCTATTGTCTATCACATCATGATCGTGACTAAATAGCACCTACTGGAATAATCAAGACCTTGATTAACTCAATCAGATGTGTTAGCTGGGATGGAACAAAACCCTGCACACCCAGTACTACAGACAAAGAGGTAGATGTGCATGCTGCAGATCAGATGGTTCCTCACCTGACTTTCTTCTCCTTGTGGACCATGCTGACCAGGACCTGCCGATGAAAAACATACCCACGCCATGATGCTGCCAACACCATGCTTCACTCTGGGGGTGGTGTTCTCAGGGTGATGAGAGGTGTTGGGTTTGCGCCAGACATAGCGTTTTTCTTGATGGCCAAAAAGCTCAATTTTAGTCTCATCTAACCAGAGTACCTTCTCTCATATTTTTGGGGAGTCTCCCACATGCCTTTCGGTGAACACCAAATGGGTTTGCTTATTTTTTTCTTTAATCAATGGCTTTTTTCTGGTCACTCTTCTGTAAAGCCCAGCTCTGTGGGGTTTGCAACTTAAAGTGGTCCTATGGACAGATACTCCAATCTCTGCTGTGGAGCATGGTAGGGTTATCTTTGGTCTCTTTGTTGCCCCTCTGATTAATGCCCTCCTTACCTGGTCTGTGAATTTTGGTGCGTGGCCCTCTCTTGGCAGGTTTTTTGTGGTGCCACATTATTTCAATTTTTTTAATAATGGATTTAATGGTGCTCCGTGGGATGTTCAAAGTGTATCATATTTTTTTATAACCCAACCTTGATCTGTACTTCTCCACAACTTTGTTCCTGACCTGTTTGGAGAGCTCCTTGGTCATCATGGTGCCGCTTGCTTAATGGTGTCGTAGACTCTGGGGCCTTTCAGAACAGGTGTAAATATACTGAGATCATGTGACACTTAGATTGCACACAGGTGGACTTTATTTAACTATTTATATGACTTCTGAAGGTAATTGGTTGCACCAGATCTTATTTAGGAGCTTCATAGCAAAGGGGGTGAATACAAATGCACGCACCACTTTTCCATTTTTTTTTTTTTAAACAAGTTATTTTTTTAATTTCACTTCAACAATTTGGAATATTTGGTGTATGTCCATTACATAAAATCCAAATAAAAATCTATTTAAATTACAGTTTGTAATGCAAAAAAATAGGAAAAATGCCAAGGGGGTGAATACTTCTGCAAGGCACTGTATACCCACAGTCTAGTCTATGGTCTCTAGAGACAATGGCCGTGTGTGCTCCAGTAAAAGCTGTGCACCGTGGCTGTCACACTGCACCAGCACCTGTTGCTCTTAACACAGTTTACTGTTTCCCCTGTCCTATAGGCCTACTAGAGTGGGTCAAACCGCTGACTTAAATCTCTTATCTCAGAGCCTGTGTAGTATTCACAGACATGAACAAAGGCACACATTTACAAATATGTTTGATAGGAATGGCTTAAGCCTGGATTTTCTGATGTGTCGATACTAAAGCCTTGTGTAATTTTCAGCTTTCCATATAAACGTTAAACATGGGCACTAATCCTAAAACAGCCTTACTCTCAGGCACAAGAACTTGGAAAGTAAAGAAACAGTGACCTGGGCTGCAGGTTCTTTCTCCAACCTTATAACAAACAGTCTTCAAGCTCTGTGACAGGCAGAAAGACAAAACACACACACCTGCATTATGTATTAACATTACATGAATACGACGAAGGTCAGTTTACTTTGACACAGAGAGATGGTTTTTCAGAAGCCTCTATTTGCTATAGCCCTGCATCCCCAGCTCAGCTCAACAGGCAACCGTTAGTCACAGCAGAGAATAGCTGTTTGCACTATCACAGTGGGCATGCTGCTACAGAGTGGTGTGTGAGTCTCAAATGCCTGTCATCTGACAAAGGAAATGCCTGCCACTTTAAATGTTTCCATAGAGACAAGGAATGTCACCAGGTAGTTATTCCCTACATACCATTGCCTCAGGGCGCTGTTTGAGTGTGTGTGTGTGTGTGTGTGTGTGTGTGTGTGTGTGTGTGTGTGTGTGTGTGTGTGTGTGTGTGTGTGTGTGTGTGTGTGTGTGTGTGTGTGTCAACTAAACATTTTACCCCCAAGAAATGTCTGAACTCAAGCCCCAAGCCTCTGTAACCAGTCTGGGGTCAAGACTTAGCAATCATTCCCTCACCCCAATAGTTTCTACTAGAAGTCCATAGAAAACAGAGAGGATAGTATGAAGAGAAAATGGACTATAGTTAAAGAGATAACTTCATGGCTGTTAAAAGTGGGACAGTGGAACTGTCTCGGAAGTAGGGGCTAAGGGAAATAGGGTGTAGGAGGCGGGGCTAAGGGTTGTTTCAGGACAAAGCCTTGGTCTGGGTCTCACCTTCCCCCTCGATGGTACACCTGCTGAGCTCCAGTGTCTTTGCGTGATCACCTCCACCACCGAGTACCCCCCCACCTTCCCTGCACTCTCACGTGGCAGGAAGCAGATACTGCTACCGTTATCGGGGGCGATGGTTGCTGGGTGGGGGTCGTAGTCAGTCTCCACCAGGTTGCCCAGCCTGCGGAGGGTCACGCCCTTGGCGCTCAGGTTCTCTGAGTCCGACCCGCACATCAGCAACCGCTCTGTGAATGCCATCCCCCCACAGGCGTCTGACAGGGCCTGCTGTAGCTGAGCCCTTTGTAGGTGGGTTCTGGTTCCTGCACTGCAGACGCAGCTCCACTAAACACCGTAGCAGCGACAGGCAGTGTGACTCCACAGCACTAGCGTAGCCCCTCGCAAAGGAACGCACCTCATCCGTCGTCGCATCCATCCTGGCCTGCAAGACCTCCTGGGATAGGTCCACCTTCCGCAGCGACTCCTCCAGCCGGTCCAGCCGTGACAGCAGGAGCCCGGTAACCAGCTACCGGATACTGTCCCCATGGCGGTCGATGACGTCAAGTGTCGGGAGGCAGTAGTGGTCACGGTGGAAGGTGGCGGCACACTCCAGGCAGATGGGCAGGTCGCAGATCTCACAGAAGAGACGCAGCTCCTGACCGGGGTGGAGGGAACACAGGACGGGCCGAGAGAGACAATCCTGGGTCTTCAGGTCCTCCAGACATTCGACTGTGTGAGTCGACGTCCTCTTCTGTCTCCTGGGGAAGATAGGAAGATGGATATGGTGAACTCATATGGTAGGTCACAATAAACCACACAAATTATAATAATTTCAAAGCTAAAACGAACCCCATTAAAGCCCTTTTTATTAGTTAACTTGCAACAAATTGGACATTGGTCATGACTCATGAGTTTGGCCTACAAATTCTTGCACTCACCTTTGTGATTAACAACAGAACTCACAAAGGTTGACACAGCAAACCTCACAATGTTTCTCTGTGTCCCAGTCGCTGCACAGGTCGCATACCACAGAGTTTTCGCTCATCAGCGTCTCCAGAAACACTTTGTCCAGGGCCAAGTGGTCAGTGGTCAGCCATTCTACCCCGGACAACGGGATGTCCACCTCAGAGTCACACTTGGGACAGAGACCTTTGACGGCAGAGGAGGGCGACTCGCCTTCCAGATGTACCGCTTTGCCATTGTGTACACCAGACGACACCGAAAACGGTTCCAGTTGACGAACGCAGCCTGCGCAAAAAGTGTGTAAACACAGCAGAATTTTAGGCTCACGATATCAACGTCTACAAACGCTGCACGCTGCCCTCGCATTGACCACGACGCCCCCCTTATCTCCGTTGTTAGAGCTCGAGTTTGTGGTCGGGGTTGGCGGGGAATCCACATGGTCCTTCTCCAACTTTTTGTCTGTAGGTGACATGATCTTTTTATAGTCTTGTCTTGTTGTTTTCAAAACACTTTGTACAGGTTTTTGTTGAAGAATTTACCGGTGTCCGAAATCGACCAAGCCTATTTGAAAAAAAGCTGGCTTGCCCCACCACCACAGAAAGCACTGAGCTAGGCTGAAGCACCTGCATTTGGGAGCTGCCTTAATCAAGAAAGAGACCATGTTTGTATGCAGCTTTAATAACTCAATTATATATATATTTTTTTACATTGTTTGCAAACTGATATGTGACACATAATGCCAAAATAACATGCAAAACAGGCAAGCCCCCCCAAAAAACTAATATTATTGTTATACATTTTTTTGCTAAAAATGTAGGGCTCAAAACAGGTGGGGTACTGCCCCACCTGCCCTGAATGACGGGTCGCCACTGAGCCACACACACACACACATACACAGTTTGTCGCCACTTCTTAATCCAACACAAAATCCATCAGACTCCAGGCAGACCAAGGCAAGTGGAAAGTCACCAGACCAGTTCACTTCACCACAGACAGTAATTTTAGTCATCTTGCCTGTAGGCTATGAAGAGTAGTTTGTGTGCATGTGTTAATCAGGTTAGTTGGTAGATCCAGAAAAATAAACTGGTTGTAGCTGCTAGGATGTGCCATTGGGGTAGTAGTATGGGCGGTGCAGCTGCAGTAGAGAAGGAGAAGAAAGTCGTCGTTGATATCTCTATATCTGTAATAAAAAGGAAATATGCTGACTATACAGTAGGCACACTACCAAATGCAGGGTTGGGCAGGACATGTAAACTATTTTTTTTTAAACTGTAACTAATCAGTTACATAACCAGCAAAACTATTGTAATCAGATTACAGATCCTTTTGCAAAACTAGATGATTACTTACCCAACCCTGTCACCTACCCAACCCTGGCCACCAGTCATTATTTGTCACTTTATTTTTTGTTTAGCTGTCACGGTTGGCCAGGTTGTCATGTTTAGACTGAAGAGGATGTAGGTGTCATCACTTGAGGGAGTGACTTCACTTGTGTAAATGTTTTTAAACTGGGAGAGAGTCGTCTAACATGCCCTTCTCATCCAGATATTTTTTCAGTATAAAATACTATTTTCTTTGCCCCGAAAGGTGCTTACTGGACCTTTGATGGTTGCCCGGGAGACAGCCTTCACCAGATGGTTTTGGATGATGCAGGTGTAGCTGTCATTCAATGTAATTTGCAGAAGGGAGCTGATGAATCGGGTTATCCCGACGGAGTTGTTGAAAAAGCTAGTTTCACTCTCGTTTAGGACGTTGTCATTGACGTCCAACCAGAGGACATCTGGTTTTGGGAACCATCTCTCTCCCTCTGCCGTCAGGGTAGTGTTGACCCACTTAAATTTGGGGGCCGAGAAAGCTGAAATTAAGCATATTTTAAGTGAAAGCTACTTTGTGTGTAGTTCTACAAATGTGAATTGTGAAATATTGAGAATGCCTAAGACTTGTCTTCTTACCTGCATCTCTGAGGTTAACAATGTCAGTCCCTGAGCCACTAGGGGCATTCACACTGCAGTAGTACACCCCCTCATCTTTCATTTTCACGTTCCTCAGCAACATAGAGGCATTGCCTCCACCTATGGCGTCTGAGAACAGCTGGGTTCTATCTTTAAACTGGGGGTTCTGCTCCGTCAGCTGGACTGCTCCTTTATTGTAACTGTACACCACTTCGCTGAGTCCCTTCTTCTTCCATGTGATTGACACTTGACTGGTCGATTCCCCGCTGTTAGTTGAAGTCTTGAACTTGCAGCTCAGGATGACATCCTCCCCCAGGTTCCCGATGGGCCACTTGTTATTGCTATCCACAGTGCCCTGGGAACCCCCTAAACCCTGAACTAAAGGACAGCACACAGCAAAAGAGAACACAACATACAGGAGGTTTGATTAACACAGATATACTGTGTGCAGTTCATAGAGCCTTTTGTTACCCACATACACTGGCACACACACACAGACAGGTACGCATGCACTCACGTATGCTCAAATGCATGTTACATGTTAACAGAGACATGACATGGATATTGACAATGAGGATGACACAAGTATGTACACAGTATTTTAAAAATAAAGGTAAAAAAATAAAATAATAATAATATATGGGTTTTTCTATAAACTATTGTACCAGTGAGCATATCTTGTAGTAGACAACTGTTTGGAGCTGTTACAAAGTCATTAACAATCATTTGTATTTTTTTTCATGTGAATAAATTAAGATATGAAGGGGGAACATACATTCAATAGAATTGATAACTTGAATCAAAACCTATAATTAAACCCATTCTCGTGCTTGGAGTCTTCACAAAACTAGTGTGACAAAACAACCTTTTTTTCCTTACATTTATGATACTGTTGTTTGATGTTATATCATATAGTAAGCAGCATTTAACTATTTAATTACACATTGACCTTGATCCTGTGAAATTCATGGATATTGCTGTCAGACACTTTTTTTATGTCTATCTCAAAGTGTACTGTAACCTAACATTTCGTATCTCCGGTGTGAATACAGTTTTCATATCCAAAATAATGTATGTGATTGCAAAATCCAATGTTTCAAACAGAGAGAAACTTTAACATGATTAATAAAACAAAAATGTATACTGTGTTTAACAGGGTTCTTCAATAATAATGGATAGTTGTTTGATGCGCGTCTGATGTCTATCTGTTTAATTATGTGGAGACATTATTAAACAACATCTTCTGATTCAGGAAATAATTTACTGAATGACAGCCAATTGACAAGAGCATGTGTGATTCTACAAGCGATTTAACAACAGCCAAAGAGCGGGAATTAATGCTGATCTCAAGCCTTGGCCGAACATTTTGGGGTGTATGTTGTTATGGTGGCCAAGAAAAATAGCCTACTTCCCGGACAACATTAAATCAAGATTCCTGAGGTATAGTGCTGAGCGATTAACCGAAATTTCGATTATTTTTTGTTTTTTAAACAACTAATTGACATTGCTTCAATTATTTGAATTATATTTTGTTACGTGTTTTTATGTGATTTCAATCGCACATTGCACAGTTTCTATACGTATGTCAGATCCAGCCAGAACACTGTGAAGCAGGGTGTTGTAGTTTCCAACAGACCAATATTGTACATAGCTTTAGCGCATAAAACGTGATAATTAACTACAATGACCATAATCCCTCGGCATCTACTTGTCTGGTCTCTTTTTACTTTGCCTGCAATGAAAGAGGCAGAGTAATGCGCGATCGTGAGGGGATATAGAGAGCAGCTGTTGCTTCGAGAGGTAAAGCTACCTGAAAATGCATGATCTAATTGATTGATAGTTGGTATTCAGCAGTCATAAAAATATGCCTTATTTACTTTGAATAACTCCAAAATAATGATCTTGTCAGACAGCATAAGCAGCAACTCTATATAGATGAAATGATGACTTGGAGTGAAATAATAAAGTCATCAAATAAATATAATATACATAACTGAAATATATATTTTTTAAGTAATGTGAATAAATAATGGTTAATAAGTGATCAGCAGTAATGGGCATTCACTACCATCATGGGACTTGTATTAATTGTTTTATTCTGCGTTGTTACAGCATTCAACCCACATGATATATAGTGCATTTAATGTTTTTTTTAAATTATTGAAATCGAAAACCGTCATTATTTTTTTTGGAATCTTACCGAAACTGAACCGACCTCAAAAAGCACGAATTGCTCAGAAGTATTGAGGTATGATTACGGCCCGTTTGTTTTCTGAATTAAAACGGAGCAATCTGGAATTTGAAACTTCCATATTTATTTGTTTTTTAATAGAAATTGAAAAATAAAACATTTTTTTGGTTTATGCATATAACACCCCAAAACAACTTGATATTTCAATGTTCAAATGTGGGTGGGGTAAAGTGTGGAATGCCTGTTCAAGTGCACAGCCAACACTTCCTGTCCTTTCAAAGTAGGAAGTCACCCTTCTAACTCCATTATATGAATCTATGAAAATATGATCTATTAATTAATTGATTAATAGCTTCCCATACGTACCACAGTGCCAAGATAAGGTAAGATTAAAACATTTCTGCACTAGATTTAGTGTACATTGACTTATTAATGAACTGCTTTTCCTGTAAATAGTTAGCTGACTGATATATCCTGGCTACCTAGCTAACCATTGGTAATCTTATTAAATGATGCTATACAACCAAAACAACAGTATATATTACTCGACTAGAGATATGCCCTAGCTATAGTTAGTCAGTGGTTGCACATCTAACTAACTGGAATGAAACAAATAGTAGACATGTAAATAGACCTGTCTGATCAGACCTGTCTGATCAGCCTGACAGGGTGCCGTGGGTGTGTCCAGTTTACACCTGTGCACATCTGTGTGTGTGTATAGCAATGGAATTAAACATCCAACCAATGCCTCAAGTGTCATGTTGCAGGTCCACCACTGACCCCAACGGTTGTAGGGTCCTGTCCATAAACAACCCTGAGCCCCTACCCCTACTCTTAAACATTTGTGGAGATCTGAGAAAATTGGACATTTGTAAGCAATACTACCAAAATTCCACCAAGCCTATCAGAGGGTAAGGTGGAGCTTTCACCATGTCACCACTCATCAATCCCTCTCAGATCTCCACAAGTGTCTAGACTGGGCAGTACGGACTAGGAGTGGTTTCTGGACAGGCCATGGGGATTATGGTTGTTCAGTCAGTCAGTCAGTCTGGCACTGTCAAAAACATTTCATATCTGTCAAATACTTGCTTCCTCTGTCCTTGGGAGAATCTCATTTGCATTTCGCTGATTCATTGCATCCTCTCACCTCGTCTTCTCCCCTCATCCAATGGCTATTGAGAAGGAGGCAAGGAGAGAGGATGTTAGGAATGAAGGAAATGCAATTGAGGTTCTCCTCTTGTTTCATCCATTCCTCACCTCCCTCTCAAAGCACATCGGGGAAGAGGAGGGAAGGTTCCTCTGCTCCTGCTCCAATCCAATTTGCAAATAAATTCATAAAAAATCCTACAATGTGATTTTCTGGATTTTTCTTCCTAATTATGTCTGTCATAGTTGAAGTGTACCTATGATGAAAATTACAGGCCTCTCTCAACTTTTTAAGTGGGAGAACTTGCACAATTGGTGGCTGACTAAATACTTTTTTTGCCTCACTGTAGCTTGAAAAGTTTACTGATAATAAGGATTCCATTATTAGTTATTGTCCATGATTTTGTTGACAGAACCCATTGTATTCTATTTTTGTACTGGAATAAACTCTTTAAAAAAATATAGAAATGCTGTTATTTAACTTTTTAATTCTTCTGGAATGTTTAGCATGAATTATACATTAGAGATAAGTTGACTAAAGCACAAACAGACCTGGCTAGTAGGCATGACAAAGAAACATGCAATCTCCATGTTTCATGTGACATTTTGAATGACATGTAGATGTTCTGTTGTTGCTAGGAGTTATGGTCTCATTTTCCCTATATACTATTATCCCTGTAACTACAAATGTGAAGTTGCTAGAAAATCATATTTAAATGTATATCAAACCATTTAGAAATGTTGACCCTGATGGCCCCTTTGTTTGTAGAAATATCCATATGTTCACTACATACCTGCAAATGACACAGACAAGATGAGGATGATGAGTCCAGCGGCCACAAAGATCATGACTATCATCCTGGAAATGTAGATGAAAAAAATCAAGCAAGATCTAGCAAGGACCTTCCAAGTCAATTGAACATCACAATATCCAATGATAAGTTCAACTGACGATGCACTTGTTGGTGATATGAAGCAAAGCTGTTACTGGCCTCCAACCACCATATTTTTTAGAAAGACACATTGAATAGAGGCCTCACCCCCAGAAGATGGTTTGTCCAAGGGAGGCCATGGCTCCTTGGTAGCTGTGTCTTTATTTACAGGGTTATGATAGTTCCAGCTGCTCCCTTGACCAGAGTCCACATACAGTACCATATGATGTGTTGTCTACAGCAGCTACATATGAGATTGACAGAAGCTCCACACCCACTGTAAGGTATGAATGCAATATCAAACATTGAACTCTTCTTGAGTCAATATTGTCACTGTTAGTTACTAGTTACTTGTCCACAATTGTAATCAGTAACCTAACTTGGATTACCCAAAAGCAGTAATGTAATCTGATTACTTTCAGTTACTTGTGAATTACGTTCCCCTTATTAAGAGGCATTAGAAGACAAAAAAGGAACCATCAAATGTAGTTGGTGTGTCATAGTGGTCTTTCACTTGTGTTCAGACTTGCTCAGGAGGAACAAACTCAAACTTGCGCCTTTTTTAGATGATGAATTTAATGTCATTGAGAAAACAAAAAGGTGTCGTTTTTTTCAGTTTTTTTCTCACAAGCATCCTTTCTGAATTTAACATTAATCCAATAACTAATTATCTCGTTTTTCAAAAGTATCTAATCTGATTACAGTATTTTTGCTGATAACGTAACTGATTACAGTTACAGTATTTTGGTATCAGATTACATATAATTTATTACATGCTCATCAGAGGCTGCGGTCATAGTGGCTGGGGACTTTATGGCCAGGGACTTTAATGCAGGGAAACTTCAATCCATTTTTACCTAATTTCTACCAGCATGTTGAACGTGCAACCAGAGGGGGAAAAAACTTGACCACCTTTACTCCACACAGAGAGATGCATACAAAGCTCTCCCTCGCCCTCCATTTTGCAAATCTGACCATAATTCTATCCTCGTGATTCCTGCTTACAAGCAAAAACTAAAGAAGGAAGCACCAGTAACTCGGTCAATAAAAAAGTGGTCAAATGAAGCAGATGCTAAGCAACATGACTGTTTTGCTAACACAGACTGGAATATGTTCTGGAATTCTTCCGATGGGATTGAGGGGTACACCACCAGCCACTGGCTTCATCAATAAGTGCATTGATGACTTCGTCCCAACAGTGACTGTACGTACATACCCCAACCAGAAGCCATGGATTACAGGCAACATCCGCACTGAGCTAAAAGGTAGAGATGCTGCTTTCAAGGAGCTGGACTCTAACCCGGAAGCTTATATGAAATCCCGCTATGCCCTCCGACGAAGCATCAAACAGGCAAAGCATCAATACAGGACTAAGATAGAACTACACCGGCTCCGATGCTCGTCGGATGTGACAGGGCTTGCAAAGTATTACAGACTACAAAGGGAAGGACAGCTGCGGGCTGCCCAGTGACACAAGCCTACCAGACAAGCTAAATTACTTCTATGCTTACATCGAGGCAAGTAACACTGAAACATGCATGAGAGCATCAGCTGCTCCGGACGACTGTGTGATCACGTTCTACATAGCATGTGAGTAAGACCTTTAAACAGGTCAACATTCACAAGGCCGCAGGGCTAGACAGATTACCAGGACGTGTACTCTGAGCATGCGCTGACCAACTGGCAAGTGTCTTCAATGACATTTTCAACCTGTCCCTAACTGAGTCTGTAATACCAACATGTTTCAAGCAGACCACCATAGTCCCTATGCCCAAGAACACTAAGGTAACCTGCGGCAGGGTAGCCTAGTGGTTAGAGCATTGGACTAGTAACCGTAAGGTTGCAACTTCAAACCCCCGAGCTGACAAGGTAAAAATCTGTCGTTCTGCCCAGTTAACCCACTGTTCCTAGGCCGTCATTGAAAATAAGAATTTGTTCTTAACTGACTTGCCTAGTTGAATAAAGGTAAAAAATGAAATAAATAAAAAATGACTACTGACCCGTAGCACTCACATCTGTAGCCATGAAGTGCTTTGAAAAACTGGTCATGGCTCACATCAACACCATTATCCCATAAACCCTAGACACACTCAATTTGCATACCGCCCCAAAAGATACATAGATGATGCAATCTCTATTGCACTCAACACTGCCCTTTCCCACCTCGACAAAAGGAACACCTATATGAGAATGCTATTCATTGACTACAACTCAGTGTTCAACACCATAGTGCCCTCAAAGCTTATCACTAAGCTAAGGACCCTGATACTAAACACCTCCCTCTAATACTGGATCCTGGACTTCCTGACAGGCCGCCCCCAGGTGGTAAGGGTAGGTAACAACACATTCACCATGCTGATCCTCAAAATGTGGGACCCTCGGGGGTGCGTGCTCAGTCCCTCCTGTACTCCCTGTTCCCTCATGACTGCATGGCCAGGCACGACTCCAATCCCATCATCAAGTTTGCCGATGACACAACAGTGGTAGGCCTGATCACCAACAACGATGAGACAGTCTACAGGGAGGAGGTCAGAGACCTGGCTATGTGGTGCCATGACAACAACCTCAACCTCAACATGATCACGACAAAGGAGATGATTGTGGACTACAGGAAAAGGAGGATCGAACACGCCCCCATTCTCATCGACGGGGCTGTAGTGAAGCAGGTTGAGAGCTTTAAGTTCCTTGGTGTCCACATCACCAACAAACTAACATGGTCTAAGCACACCAAGACAGTCATGAAGAGGGTACGACAAAGCCTTTTCCCCCTCAGGAGACTGAAATCATTTGGCATGGGTCCTCCGATCCTCAAAAGTTTCCACAGCTGCACCAAAGAGCATTCTGACTGGTTGCATCACTGCCTGATATGGAAACAGGTCGGCCTCTGACCGCAAGGCACTACAGAGGGTAGTGCGTATGGCCCAGTACATCGCTGGGGCCAGGCTTCCTGCTATCCAGGATCTCTATACCAGGCGGTGTCAGAGGAAGGCCCAAAAATGGTCAAAGACTCCAGACACATAAGTCATACTGTCCTCTCTGCTACCGCACGGCAAGCAGTACCAGAGCGCCAAATCTATGTCCAACAGGCTTCTTAACAGCTTCTACCCCCAAACCATAAGACTCCTGAACAGCTAATCAACAGGCTACCCAGACTGTTTGTATTGCTCCCCCTCTTTTACGCTGCTGCTACTCTCTGTTTATTATCTATGCAGTCACTTTAACTCTACCTACATGTACATAGTACCTCAATTACCTCAACTAACCGGTGCCCCCGCACATTGACTCTGTACCGGTACCCCCTGTATATAGCCTCACTATTGTTATTTTACTGCTGCTGTTTAATGTGACAATTTTGGGGGGATTTGATGCAATCACTTACTCCCAAACCCTGGATATATGGATACAATCAGACTTACCCTTGAATCCATAGACACATAGACCTTTGACGAATGTCCATCTCCCTTAGTTTGGGCGAGCAATTTTTTCCAGGTTGCACTAGTTTAGGCCGCTCTCTTGTCATTTCTGCCTGGACATCTCTCCTCCAAAGATTTCTGGGTCGACCCCTTCTTCTTTCCCCCTGGGGGTTCCATTTCAGGGTGTATACAATCCAACAACACCTATTTTTATTTGTAGTTTAATGGGTTCCAGTTCAGTTCCCCTTTAGAGGACTCGGTTCGGCATCTTTGTTATCGTCTGTTTGTTTAATCTCCATGTTTCTGATCCATACATCACCTGTTTCACATTGGAGTTGATGACTCCAGTTCTTTCAATTCAGAAAGTAGCCAAAACTGGAATCCCAATGCCAATTTCCCTCAATGCTTCTCTACGAGGAAAATGTGGAATTGTTGTTTTATTTTCTGAATTGACTGTTACATTTGATTTCAATCACTTTTTGACCGCACACCTTTTGATTTGAATGAAACTTTCTTTACATATTTTCCTATGGTAGAAGTGGTCAGAAAGTAACTTCTTGGACCTGAATGCCAAAACGCTTAACCTACTGGACACACCACATAATTTCAATGTGGAATATTGGGTAATATTTGGTAGAGACCTTGATCAATGAGATTTCAACCTTTATTCACCCACTCAAAATGTCAGCCAGAAGTTTGTTGTATTCCCAATGTGTTATTTTGGTTTAGTTGTCATCTAAATGTGTTATTACTGCATTTTCAACCATTTAAAAGCACAACAAAGTTAAAATTGGAACAAATGTCAGATATTTTGTATTTATACAATTTAATGTGTTATCACTATGCTTCTTCTAATAGCTTAACCAAATGACCTGGATTGCAGTTGAGATAACATTAAAAGTAATTGATATGTTGGAATCACATCTCCATCTCAACCAAGAATCAAAGTTAAAGAACAGGACAAAATCAAATCAAGATGTGGAACTGCTGTTCCATGTGGGATTATGGTATCATGTGGACAGTGCATGTAAAGTGTTTATGCACTTCACTAAGATAATGTACTTAAGACTTTATTTGATTGTAATTAGATGTAATTAATTTTATCGTGAGATAGACTGAACCTGATTGTGACTTCACTTTGCTGTGATATCACCCTAATTTATCTTATTTGATATTTTACACTTTGACAGAATGAGCAACCACAAATTAGTTTTGTGTCCTGTGCTGGCTTTATTTCCACCAGGCTACACAAGATATCGCTATTTAAGAGTGTCACACCCTGATCTGTTTCACCTGTCTTTGTTCTTGTCTTCACCCCCCTCCAGGTTTCACCAATCTTTCCCATTATCCCCAGTGCATTTATACCTGTGTTCTGTTTGTCTGCCAGTCTGTTTTGTTTTGTGAAACCTACTACCGTTTTTCCCCTTGCTCCTGTCTGTTCTAGTTCCTAGTTTTGCCCATTCTGCCTACCCTGAGCCTGCCTGCCATTCTGTACCTTGCCACACCACACTCGATTATTGACCCCTGCCTGCTCTGACCCTGAGCCTGCCTGCCATTCTGGACCTTGCCACACCACACTGGATTATTGACCCCTGCCTGCTCTGACCCTGAGCCTGCCTGCTCTGACCCTGAGCCTGCCTGCCATTCTGGACCTTGCCACACCACACTGGATTATTGACCCCTGCCTGCTCTGACCCTGCCTGCCATTCTGGACCTTGCCACACCACACTGGATTATTGACCCCTGCCTGTCTCCCTGTTGACCAAAGCTGCCAATGTTTTAGTTTTCCTGTTTGTCTTCATTTTGGAGTACATTTTGAACCTTCCATGCATCTTCAAGCCTGCATGGTACAGCATACAACCCATAGACCCTCATGGCATAGTGCACATGCTGTGTCCACCCATTATAATAACTTGTGTTATCATGCTAATTGTTAAGATCTAGCAGAAGATGTTTTGCCGCAAGAGATGCAGTGTGTGTTTCAGGAATTATAGCTGCTGCAATTGCTTCTGTTCATCTACCAAACTTGTGATCACATTTGACTTTAGTACTCATCTGGATAGGTACTCTCGTAAACTGAGACTGGTTTGTGTGCTATAAGACCAACAACCACCGCAAACATGTGGGACTTCCCAGTAGAACAAACCTGACCTCTGAAGAGAGACTTGTCATCACTGAATACAAGACGGACTCAGTTGTGACAATTTATATTATGTTCAGAATGTTGTTTTTTTATAATGCAAAAAGGCTAAATGCTGGTCAAATGTTCAATGGTAACTGACAAATGTATCACAATTTAGATACATCAATAAAGTACATATTTAAAGGCCATATTATAGATTTTTTTTAAACTTGTGAAGCATGTGTGCTAATTAACAATGCCCCCTCCAGTGCGTGACACAGCCTAGGATTTTGCCTGTGATGTTCATTCAGGTGAAAACTCTAGAACATCTGAAGAAGTAGCCTTTTCTACAAACAAGCAGCTATTACTTATGTTCGTTCAGGTGAGGACTGGAACATCTGAAGATGCCTTAATGCTAATATATCCCACATGTGAATGTGTCTAATACCTATTTTTTAAATCCGCATTTAACCCAACCCCTCTGAATCAGAGAGATGTGGGGGGCTGCCTTAACTGCCTTGCTCAGGGGCATAACGACAGATTTTTACCGTGGCAGCTCAGGGATTCGTTCCAGCAACCTTTCAGTTACTGGCCTAACGCTCTAACCACTAGGCTACCTGCTGCCCCTGGTTAGATGATGTAAATATTTAGACTGCCCAGGGATGGATGAAAAGTGGCTTTATTGTTTGGATCTGATCTTTCCACTGACAAATATATGACCATCTACTTTCTTTCCCTGGTCATTGGCGTGCCTCTGGTTGGTGGGGGCCTTATTTTCTGGCACTGTGTGTTCATGCACCTGTCTCAATAGCAGAAACAAGTGTGGCCAAGTTGGTCAACCATATTACCCAAAGGTTGTACGAGGAAATTCTGTCAAAAGAAGTGAACAATCATTTGAAGACAAAACTGGACAAAATAGCTGTAGAGAAGGCCAAGGGGATCTTCCTCTGACATCTTCAGGTCATCAGGGGTCAGAAGAGACAACAGGAAGGGGGACTGACAGTGATATGGATGTTGTGGAATCATGGCAAGCTAACTCCGATTTTTTGTTGTTGTTGTCAGAATATTAAAGTTATGGAGTTTCAGCAGCTAGTGGATCCAGAACACAGAGGGTCTTACTCAACCAGCTATCTGTTGTGTAGTACTGTATGTAGTAACTGAAGACCTTACTCAGTAATAGAGTCCAGGCTGAAAGGTAAGATGAATGTGATTTTACTGTATGGCGTAGGCATCCATCTCATTCTTCTCCCAGTATGCATTGATTTACATCTTTATTAATAGTCATTAACCTTGACCTTTCTTATAGGGACACCTTGTGGTGAACACAACACTAGCGAGTCAGATTCTTTTGGATTTGACTTTCGTGCTGTAACACACACAGATTCAAGCTGACTATGTTTATATATTGTGAAACAGACACTTTAAATCAAACCATTCTTTTAGAAAGGCTTTAAGGTGTGTGTGTAAAGGATCGAATAGGAACCCGAGTGACCAATACCGTGACCACATTACCCTGCTGTTCTGCTTATCCATCAGAGGATTATTTCAGTCAGACAAAGAAAACAGAAAGAACATTGGAGCAAGGTCTGAAATCACACAATGACAGCTGCATGGATATAGAACATGGCCATAGATTGAGGAGTATCAATACATTTTTAGAAATGATTGCTGTTGTATTTTGAGAAAACATAAAATCACACCTTTAAATGCAAAGATTTGTAATTACAAAACTGATTTGATCACTGAAGAGGTTATCAGTATAGCATAGTACCTTAACCTCGTAATAAGTGAAATAGTAAAAGCAATGATGTAAATGATAGCTGCAGATGTATATACTGGTCATACACCTTTATCCTTCTGGAGGTCATTGGGCCCTCACTCCCCCTGTGGTCCCGAGGAGGATGAGGGGAGAGAGGGGGTGCGGGGGGTCGATGCCAAGGAGCTGCCGCGTGGACGACTCCCAGTCCCAGCCAAACTCCAGCCTGCTGCACACACACGGGTACTCCCTGTCTGCCCAACACACCCAGTCCACCGCCCTCCTCACCGCCTCCCAGCGCTCACACCTGGGGGAACACACACAGTAACCATATTTAGTGCATGCGCGCACACACACGCATCAAGAAATGCACCAAACAAAAACAAAACATATATACCCTTATCCCAAGAGAAACACAGACACATGAACTGAACTGCCCTCAAACCTGGTAGATAGAACAGAGTGCTTGGGGTGTTATATAGTGGAGCAGAGTGAGGAGACCCACTGTACCTGGGCTGAGGAGGAGAGTGGTCCAGGTCCAGACGGAACAGGCTGAGCAGCAGCTTCCCCTCATCTAGCCTCCTCACCCTCATCAGCTGCAGCACCAGCAGACTGGCCACCAGCCTCAGGATGTCAGCATGGGCCCTCACACCTGACACACATCAAATCCATTTTTATTTGTCAAATGCGCTGAATACAACAAGTGTAGACCTTACCGTGAAATGCTTACTAACAAGCCCTTCAACAACAATACAGTTATAAATATTTACTAAAATAACAAAAGTGTTTTTATTTTTAAAGTAACAATAAAATGAGGCTATATTGTATATAGAGGGGGTACCGGTAACGAGTCAATGGGCAGGAGACAGGTTAGTTGAGTCATTTGTAAATGTAGGTAGGGGTAAAGTGAATATGGATAGATAATAAACGGTGAATAGCAGCAGTGTAAAAACAAAGGGTGGAGGGGGGGTCAAAGTAAACAGTTTGAGTGGCCATTTGATGAATTGTTCAGCAGTCTTATGGCTTGGGAGTAGAAGCTGTTAAGGAGCCTTTTGGACCTAGACTTGGTGCTCTGGTACTGCTTGCCACGTGGTAGCAGAGAGAACAGTCTATGACTTAGGTGACTGGAGTCTTTGACAATTTTTTGTGCCTTCGTCTTACATCGCCTAGTATATAGGTCCTGGATGGCAGGAAGTTTGGCCCCAGTGATATACTGGGCCGTACGCACTACCCTCTGTAGTGCCTGGATGACACGTGCACACAATATTTTTGTCATTTTTCTTACTGCTCAAAAACAGCCCAAACTGAATGTTCATAGACTCCCAGACAAACAAATCTCTAGTATCAGTCTGTAGTGTAGCCTACCTAGAGAGCTGATGCCTCTATTCTTCAGGAAGACATTTGCAAAGTAGTCCACATCCACACCGAGGAGGTAGCCCAGGCTGGCAGAGCACTCCCAGTAACCTTCCTGGAACAAAAAAAACATGTTATTAGCCTTTTAGCACAAAATGGTTCCCATTGCTCATTGGCAAATGGTGCCACACATTGGTATCGATGAAGTGAGTTCCCCATACAATGCTTTGAGTATCTGGAAAATCTGTTTCTGAATTCAATCCATGCTCCTGCACTATCAATAAACAATATAATGTATATACAGAGATATGATTAGTTCATATGTCCTATCAATAATAGTATTTTCTATGCAGATGAGACGGGCCTTTAGAAAAGGGAACGTTTACTGTACTTACCGAGTGCTGGAGGGCAAAAATCTCTGTCCATTTTACTACATCAAGAGTATTCTTCCTGAATTCAAGACCTCTCTTCCTGAATTCAAGACCTCCCCTCCTGAAATCAAAACCTACCTCATTAGGATACCACAGAGCTACACATAACAATACATGTCTCCAATAGAGGTCACACACAGACAGACAAAGTGACGGACGAACGGACGCTGACACATACCTTTCACTGTCTCCGACAAGTTTTTGTACGTTTTTTTTCATATCCAGAGGTTTTTGTGCTTGTGGTAGTACATTATGTTGTTGTAGTGTACTGAGAGAGCTACCAAACTGAGTGGATCCAACTAAGGCCCCTAAAGATTGGGTCAGATAGGCGCCATGAGTGGTAGGTGAAAGGGAGCTGAGGTGTCCGCCAGTAAGTGGTGCCTCAAAACTTAACCCCATTGATCTGGCTGAGCCTCCAAGAGGTGGTCCGCCTGCTGAAGAAGCCTCATATAAACCTGGAATGTAACATGCACTGGCTGTGGCCCCAAACAAAGAGCTGTGAGGTTGTCTGCTTTGAGAACCTGCCCTTCCGCCCCCGAAACCAAACCCTGATGGGGGCACAGAGGCAGGGACAACAGAAGGTTGCCAGTGGTCCATTTCCACTAGTTCACAAATCTTATCATCGGATAAGCTATTATCCAAGGTCCACATTTTGCTAGTCTCACACATTGACGACAGTTCCACAGGATAGGGCTCTCGAGGTTTGGAAAGTAGCAGGTCCCCACTGGCTCGCAGTTTCGGGAAAGTTGCAGTATGGGAGATAGCCCCAACTCCAGGTCTGGCATGAACTCCCATCTCGTATCTAATCGCTCGAAACTCATTGGAGACAAGAGCAGAGGGAGGAGGAAGAGAACCTGAACCTCCGGCAGAGAAAGACTGAGGTCGAAATGGAGGAGGAACAGGAGAACTGAGGACAGAAGCAGGGGGTGGAGGAGGAGGAAGAGAATCTGAAACTGCGGCAGAGAAAGACTGAGGTCGAAATGGAGGAGGACAAGGAGAACAGAGGACAGGAGCAGGGGGTGGAGGAGGAGGAAGAGAATCTGAAACTGCAGCAGAGAAAGACTGAGGTCGAAATGGAGGAGGACAAGGAGAACAGAGGACAGGAGCAGGGGGTGGAGGAGGAGGAAGAGAATCTGAAACTGCGGCAGAGAAAGACTGAGGTCGAAATGGAGGAGGACCAGGAGAACAGAGGACAGAAGCAGGGGGTGGAGGAGGAAGAGCATCAGCAACAACGCAAGACTTGATCTGAAGATGATGAACAGAGGGAGGAGGACGAGGCACATCAGCAACAGAGAGAGACTTCTTCTGTGTCTCTACAGGGTTAAATGCCGGACCGTCACAAACCTTCCTGTGTCTGTCCGCCCGTCTAAAGTCTCCCTTTATACTCTTTGCACGCTTCATTATCTTTGGGAGACAGTAGAAGGTCTCAGACAGCTCAGGGATGAAATCAGTCTTTATAGCCATAGGCACCATACTGGTAGTAAGGTATGGGGTGCCTGGTATGCATTGGCTGCCTGAAAGCGTGTGGAGAGTTGGAGGGGAAGAAGAGGACAGAGCCTCACTATGCATGATTACTGAGCCACAAAGGCATTGTTCAGATTCCTGTAAATCAAAGTCCTGTAAAACAAAGACAAGAACAGTTCAGTGATTAAACTATGAATTGACAGGAATAATTTTTCTTTATAGTTAACAGCAAGAAAGAAGCAGATCACTACCATGTCATCAAAGCACCCCATCTCTTCTTCCGTCACAGCTCCTTGAATCATATCCAGAGGTTCGGTAGCAGCGGACAAGGTCACTGGGCTGGCTGAGACCATAGAGCCCATGAAGTAAGAGGAATTAAGTCTCCTACCAAGAGGCACCTCATCCGTAGCCCTCTGATTGAGAAATTTGGAATGTAAGTTCACAGATCCTTCCCATGATTCGTCATCCATCTGGAGTTGAACCATCGATTCATGCTCCTCCCCCATCCCCCTCTCCTCTAGACAGATATTTCTGCATGAAACATGCCCTGGCCCACCAATCAGCAAGTTTGACATTGAGTCCATCCCATCTCCCTCATATTCCTCCTGCTGCCAGCTAAGGTAAGGTAAGAAGTCGACGTCCTCGTCTGAGATCAGTTTGGGAACATCTGTGAAGCCCACGTCAGGCTGCTCTGAGTTCTGGGAGAGAAAGAACACATCAGAACATTGTATTTTTCTACATTTGTATTGAAGTATTGTCGATGTGTGTGCGCACACACACTAGCGTTTGGCAGACGTACCCTCTCCTCGATGGCAACAAAGCTGGTGAACTGAGACAGGATGGAGAACTCTTTGCTCAGCTCAATGATGAAGGACTTCATCACTGATTTCTTCCCCTGAGAGAATTGATACTATATATATAAAACAAAAACTTTCCATACACACAGAATAGGTACAGTGTACACACTCCATACTAGGCTTGTCATGACACCAGTACCGCAATACTAGGAAGGAAGGAAGGAAGGAAGGAAGGAAGGAAGGAAGGAAGGAAGGAAGGAAGGGAAACAAAACATGAAGCAGCCTTAATTTCCAGAGGAAAACACTCCTAATGTTGGTCAAAAACAGCCTTATGTTGTCACCCAGAGTCACATTTCTTTTCCAAGCTATAGCACACAATATTTTACACAAAGCAGGTGTTTAAAGGACCATTAGCCTGCTTTGTGTTTTCTTTTTTGGTAAGAAAAATCTGGTGTTGTAGTATAGTGATACAGGTTGTGACAACACTACTCCATTCACAATCTAATGTTCACACACACCTCATGTTCAGCCTCGTTGGTGTGAAGACTGCCATCCTCATAGTCTCTGATAACGGCCCTCGCTGTGAGCTTATGAAGGAACTGAAACACATGTGCGTGCGTACACACACACACACACACACACACACACACACACACACACACACACACACACACACACACACACACACACACACACACACACACACACACACACACACACACACACACACACACACATTATAGGTGTGACTGAGACAGTATAAACAGTAAGGTGATGTGAGTGTGGTGATCTCACCGTGCCCCTGGTTTTCTGTAGCTCAGTGGTGGACACCATTGTCTCAATGTTCTGACCACTCAGGTCTCCAAGAAGAGTGGCCTACGGAACCCGACACATGGACAAGTTAGTCTCACAGGGCTTTGTGATCTGGGCATGTCATGTTCACGCACGCACACACAAACACGCCTCTGTGACAGTATACCTGTGTACAGTGTGGCACGAAGCCGTAGACCAGGGTGTGGCAGTCAGTGAAGAGTGCGTGGAGCTGAGAGGGCGCCTGAACAGGGGGGGGAGCTGAGGGGTTAAACTGCTGCCACTTCACAGACACAGAGCTGCAGCCTGGAGACACGATGCGCTTCACCTGGCACGCCACCTGAGATACACACAGAAAAACATCTGTTTAAAGGGATAGTTCGCCCAAGTTGACCACATGGTATGTGGTTGTGTTGGAACCAAAGATAATATACAGACATCTAAAGACATAGGAGAGGTCGCTGTAAAAGTGTGCTGGTACCTTCTCTTGCCAGGTGTGCTTTGTCTTTGTGTCAAAGAACTCATAGGCCCCTCCCCCTGCCTGGGCCAGGGCCCGCAACATGTGCCGATTCGCTGTTGGGCTGAGGCCGCAGGTGAAGAGGCGGCTGTGCTGGGCATGCTGTCTGACCAGCTGCAGGGTCAGGGCTTGGTTCTGGACGTGACCGTCTGATAGCAGCAGCAGGTTCCTTACGCCCTGCGACGGAGGCAACAGACTCAGGCTGCGCAGGGGCCTCCACAGCTCAGTGTTGCCCCCAACAGGTGAGGAGGACTAACAACAACAGGGGAAAGGATCATTCAGAAAATGAGAATTTGATCAAGGACAACATTTACATGCACATAATACTCCAATGATTGTGAATATTCCATTAAAATATTCTGAGTGAGCTTTGTATATGCTCAAAAAATGTATGTTTGCCTAATATTCTAGAGACTAATGATAAAAGATTGTGATTGGCCCCTGGGCCTGTCTGTCAGCACTCACCATGATGAACTTCTTGGCTGGTTGGAGGGCCTCGACTAGAGGGTTGGCAGAGAGAAAAGCATCCTTCTGGTCTATGAGACAAAACCACAGTCAGACAGATGAGTATGGGGGAAAAGTTAGTGTCTTACTGTCTAACTCATCAGTCTGAAGTAAGCAACAACAAAAATCCCCCACTAACAAAGCGAATGCAAACGACATGATACATGAAGTTGATTTAGCTCAGTTTGGAGACTGTTTGAATGGGAGCCCACCTGAGCCAAAGGAGATGACATTGACTCGAATGCTGTGGTGGTCCAGGGTATTCAGAAGCTGCAGGGCGATTCTCCTGGCGTTCTGGAGAGCTTCTCCTCTCATGGACTCAGACGAGTCCAACAGCAGGATCACCTCACTGGAGCCGGACATGGGGCTGGAGGTGGGGCAGGGCTCAAAGTCTGGGTAAAATACCAGCATACAGGCCTGGAAGGGGGAGAAACGTAAAGAGATGGATATGATTAGACAGAAAGAAGGAAGGAAAGATGGAGAGAGAAAGGGATACAGACCAGGCCGTATTTAAGAGAGACAGAAGGAGAAATACTGACCTGGCTGTCTTTATCTGGGTGTTTCTCCACCCACATCCTGGGTAGGTGGATCTGAGCCAGACTGAAGCAGACCAGGAACCCATCTGGACCCAGAGTCTCACCTGGACATGTCCTCACCACCGCCTTACAGTCGGTCCTCTGGGGTTAACACAACACACACACCATGTTACAAACACGCACACACAGGGAAGCATGCACATACATTGCTCGGTCTGCTGTGTTACCTTGATCTTGACTTTGTGTGTTAGACAGTGCAGGTTGATGATCTCGTTGGGCATCTCAATGGACATATCCAGACTGAACTCCCTAAGGAGAGACAGACACACACTACAGGTCAGTATGAGGAGAGAGACACACACTACAGGTCAGTATGAAGAGAGAGAGACAGACACACACTACAGGTCAGTATGAAGAGAGAGAGACAGACACACACTACAGGTCAGTATGAGGAGAGAGACAGACACACACTACAGGACAGTATGAGGAGAGAGACAGACACACACTACAGGTCAGTATGAGGAGAGAGACAGACACACACTACAGGTCAGTATGAAGAGAGAGAGACAGACACACACTACAGGAGTAGAGAGAGAGACAGACACACACTACAGGTCAGTATGAAGAGAGAGAGACAGACACACACTACAGGTCAGTATGAGGAGAGAGACAGACACACACTACAGGACAGTATGAGGAGAGAGACAGACACACACTACAGGTCAGTATGAGGAGAGAGACAGACACACACTACAGGTCAGTATGAAGAGAGAGAGACAGACACACACTACAGGTCAGTATGAGGAGAGAGACAGACACACACTACAGGTCAGTATGAGGAGAGAGACAGACACACACTACAGGTCAGTATGAGGAGAGAGACAGACACACACTACAGGTCAGTATGAGGAGAGACACAGACACACACTACAGGTCAGTATGAAGAGAGAGAGACAGACACACACTACAGGTCAGTATGAGGAGAGAGACAGACACACACTACAGGTCAGTATGAGGAGAGAGAGACAGACACACACTACAGGACAGTATGAGGAGAGAGACAGACACACACTACAGGTCAGTATGAGGAGAGAGACAGACACACACTACAGGTCAGTATGAAGAGAGAGAGACAGACACACACTACAGGTCAGTATGAGGAGAGAGACAGACACACACTACAGGTCAGTATGAAGAGAGAGACAGACACACACTACAGGTCAGTATGAGGAGAGAGACAGACACACACTACAGGTCAGTATGAAGAGAGAGAGACAGACACACACTACAGGTCAGTATGAGGAGAGAGACAGACACACACTACAGGTCAGTATGAAGAGAGAGACAGACAGACACACACTACAGGTCAGTATGAGGAGAGAGACAGACACACACTACAGGTCAGTATGAGGAGAGAGAGACAGACACACACTACAGGAAAGTATGAGGAGAGAGACAGACACACACTACAGGTCAGTATGAGGAGAGAGACAGACACACACTACAGATCAGTATGAGGAGAGAGACAGACACACACTACAGGAAAGTATGAGGAGAGAGACAGACACTACAGGTCAGTATGAGGAGAGAGACAGACACACACTACAGGTCAGTATGAGGAGAGAGAGACAGACACACACTACAGGACAGTATGAGGAGAGAGAGACAGACACACACTACAGGAAAGTATGAGGAGAGAGACAGACACACACTACAGGTCAGTATGAGGAGAGAGACAGACACACACTACAGATCAGTATGAGGAGAGAGACAGACACACACTACAGGTCAGTATGAGGAGAGAGACAGACACACACTACAGGAAAGTATGAGGAGAGAGACAGACACACACTACAGGTCAGTATGAGGAGAGAGACAGACACTACAGGTCAGTATGAGGAGAGAGAGACAGACACTACAGGTCAGTATGAAGAGAGAGAGACAGACACACACTACAGGTCAGTATGAGGAGAGAGACAGACACACACTACAGGTCAGTATGAAGAGAGAGAGACAGACACACACTACAGGTCAGTATGAGGAGAGAGACAGACACACACTACAGGTCAGTATGAAGAGAGAGACAGGCACACACTACAGGTCAGTATGAGGAGAGAGACAGACACACACTACAGGTCAGTATGAAGAGAGAGAGACAGACACACACTACAGGTCAGTATGAGGAGAGAGACAGACACACACTACAGGTCAGTATGAGGAGAGAGACAGACACACACTACAGGTCAGTATGAGAGAGAGAGACAGACACACACTACAGGAAAGTATGAGGAGAGAGACAGACACACACTACAGGTCAGTATGAGGAGAGAGACAGACACACACTACAGATCAGTATGAGGAGAGAGACAGACACACACTACAGGAAAGTATGAGGAGAGAGACAGACACTACAGGTCAGTATGAGGAGAGAGACAGACACACACTACAGGTCAGTATGAGGAGAGAGAGACAGACACACACTACAGGACAGTATGAGGAGAGAGACAGACACACACTACAGGAAAGTATGAGGAGAGAGACAGACACACACTACAGATCAGTATGAGGAGAGAGACAGACACACACTACAGGTCAGTATGAGGAGAAAGACAGACACACACTACAGGAAAGTATGAGGAGAGAGACAGACACACACTACAGGTCAGTATGAGGGAGAGACAGACAGACACTACAGGTCAGTATGAGGGAGAGAGACAGACACACACTACAGGACAGTATGAGGAGAGAGACAGACACACACTACAGGTCAGTATGAGGAGAGAGACAGACACACACTACAGGTCAGTATGAGGAGAGAGACAGACACACACTACAGGTCAGTATGAGGAGAGAGACAGACACACACTACAGGTCAGTATGAGAGAGAGAGACAGACACACACTACAGGTCAGTATGAGGAGAGAGACAGACACACACTACAGGTCAGTATGAGAGAGAGAGACAGACACACACTACAGGACAGTATGAGGAGAGAGACAGACACACACTACAGGTCAGTATGAGGAGAGAGACAGACACACACTACAGGTCAGTATGAAGAGAGAGAGACAGACACACACTACAGGTCAGTATGAGGAGAGAGACAGACACACACTACAGGTCAGTATGAAGAGAGAGACAGACACACACTATAGGTCAGTATGAGGAGAGAGACAGACACACACTACAGGTAAGTATGAAGAGAGAGACACAGACACACACTACAGGTCAGTATGAGGAGAGAGACAGACACACACTACAGGTCAGTATGAAGAGAGAGACAGACACACACTACAGGTCAGTATGAGGAGAGAGACAGACACACATTACAGGTCAGTATGAGGAGAGAGACAGACACTACAGGTCAGTATGAGGAGAGAGACAGACACACACTACAGGTCAGTATGAGGAGAGAGAGACAGACACACACTACAGGACAGTATGAGGAGAGAGACACACACTACAGGTCAGTATGAGGAGAGAGACAGACACACACTACAGGTCAGTATGAGGAGAGAGAGACAGACACACACTACAGGACAGTATGAGGAGAGAGACAGACACACACTACAGGTCAGTATGAGGAGAGAGACAGACACACACTACAGGTCAGTATGAGGAGAGAGACAGACACACACTACAGGTCAGTATGAGGAGAGACACAGACACACACTACAGGTCAGTATGAAGAGAGAGAGACAGACACACACTACAGGTCAGTATGAGGAGAGAGACAGACACACACTACAGGTCAGTATGAGGAGAGAGAGACAGACACACACTACAGGACAGTATGAGGAGAGAGACAGACAGACACACACTACAGGACAGTATGAGGAGAGAGACAGACACACACTACAGGTCAGTATGAGGAGAGAGACAGACACACACTACAGGTCAGTATGAAGAGAGAGAGACAGACACACACTACAGGTCAGTATGAGGAGAGAGACAGACACACACTACAGGTCAGTATGAAGAGAGAGACAGACACACACTACAGGACAGTATGAGGAGAGAGACAGACACACACTACAGGTCAGTATGAAGAGAGAGAGACAGACACACACTACAGGTCAGTATGAGGAGAGAGACAGACACACACTACAGGTCAGTATGAAGAGAGAGACAGACACACACTATAGGTCAGTATGAGGAGAGAGACAGACACACACTACAGGTAAGTATGAAGAGAGAGACACAGACACACACTACAGGTCAGTATGAGGAGAGAGACAGACACACACTACAGGTCAGTATGAAGAGAGAGACAGACACACACTACAGGTCAGTATGAGGAGAGAGACAGACACACATTACAGGTCAGTATGAGGAGAGAGACAGACACTACAGGTCAGTATGAGGAGAGAGACAGACACACACTACAGGTCAGTATGAGGAGAGAGACAGACACACACTATAGGTCAGTATGAGGAGAGAGACAGACACACATTACAGGTCAGTATGAGGAGAGAGACAGACACTACAGGTCAGTATGAGGAGAGAGACAGACACTACAGGTCAGTATGAGGAGAGAGACAGACACACACTATAGGTCAGTATGAGGAGAGAGACAGACACACACTACAGGTAAGTATGAAGAGAGAGACACAGACACACACTACAGGTCAGTATGAGGAGAGAGACAGACACACACTACAGGTCAGTATGAAGAGAGAGACAGACACACACTACAGGTCAGTATGAGGAGAGAGACAGACACACATTACAGGTCAGTATGAGGAGAGAGACAGACACACACTACAGGTCAGTATGAAGAGAGAGATAGACACACACTATAGGTCAGTATGAGGAGAGAGACAGACACACACTACAGGTCAGTATGAGGAGAGAGACAGACACACACTACAGGTCAGTATGAAGAGAGAGACAGACACACACTACAGGTCAGTATGAGGAGAGAGACAGACACACATTACAGGTCAGTATGAGGAGAGAGACAGACACTACAGGTCAGTATGAGGAGAGAGAGACAGACACACACTACAGGTCAGTATGAGGAGAGAGAGACAGACACACACTACAGGAAAGTATGAGGAGAGAGACAGACACACACTACAGGTCAGTATGAGGAGAGAGACAGACACACACTACAGGTCAGTATGAGGAGAGAGACAGACACACACTACAGGTCAGTATGAGGAGAGAGACAGACACACACTACAGGTCAGTATGAGGAGAGAGACAGACACACACTACAGGTCAGTATGAGGAGAGACACAGACACACACTACAGGTCAGTATGAAGAGAGAGAGACAGACACACACTACAGGTCAGTATGAGGAGAGAGACAGACACACACTACAGGTCAGTATGAGGAGAGAGAGACAGACACACACTACAGGACAGTATGAGGAGAGAGACAGACAGACACACACTACAGGACAGTATGAGGAGAGAGACAGACACACACTACAGGTCAGTATGAGGAGAGAGACAGACACACACTACAGGTCAGTATGAAGAGAGAGACAGACACACACTACAGGTCAGTATGAGGAGAGAGACAGACACACACTACAGGTCAGTATGAAGAGAGAGACAGACACACACTACAGGACAGTATGAGGAGAGAGACAGACACACACTACAGGTCAGTATGAAGAGAGAGAGACAGACACACACTACAGGTCAGTATGAGGAGAGAGACAGACACACACTACAGGTCAGTATGAAGAGAGAGACAGACACACACTATAGGTCAGTATGAGGAGAGAGACAGACACACACTACAGGTAAGTATGAAGAGAGAGACACAGACACACACTACAGGTCAGTATGAGGAGAGAGACAGACACACACTACAGGTCAGTATGAAGAGAGAGACAGACACACACTACAGGTCAGTATGAGGAGAGAGACAGACACACATTACAGGTCAGTATGAGGAGAGAGACAGACACACACTACAGGTCAGTATGAAGAGAGAGATAGACACACACTATAGGTCAGTATGAGGAGAGAGACAGACACACACTACAGGTCAGTATGAGGAGAGAGACAGACACACACTACAGGTCAGTATGAAGAGAGAGACAGACACACACTACAGGTCAGTATGAGGAGAGAGACAGACACACATTACAGGTCAGTATGAGGAGAGAGACAGACACTACAGGTCAGTATGAGGAGAGAGAGACAGACACACACTACAGGTCAGTATGAGGAGAGAGAGACAGACACACACTACAGGAAAGTATGAGGAGAGAGACAGACACACACTACAGGTCAGTATGAGGAGAGAGACAGACACTACAGGTCAGTATGAGGAGAGAGAGACAGACACTACAGGTCAGTATGAGGAGAGAGACAGACACACACTACAGGACAGTATGAGGAGAGAGACACACACTACAGTTCAGTATGAGGAGAGAGACAGACACACACTACAGGTCAGTATGAGGAGAGAGAGACAGACACACACTACAGGACAGTATGAGGAGAGAGACAGACACACACTACAGGTCAGTATGAGGAGAGAGACAGACACACACTACAGGTCAGTATGAGGAGAGACAGACACACACTACAGGTCAGTATGAAGAGAGAGACAGACACACACTACAGGTCAGTATGAAGAGAGAGAGACAGACACACACTACAGGACAGTATGAGGAGAGAGACACACACACACTACAGGACAGTATGAGGAGAGAGACACACACTACAGGTCAGTATGAGGAGAGAGACAGACACACACTACAGGTCAGTATGAGGAGAGAGAGACAGACACACACTACAGGACAGTATGAGGAGAGAGACAGACACACTCTACAGGTCAGTATGAGGAGAGAGACAGACACACACTACAGGTCAGTATGAGGAGAGACAGACACACACTACAGGTCAGTATGAAGAGAGAGACAGACACACACTACAGGTCAGTATGAAGAGAGAGAGACAGACACACACTACAGGTCAGTATGAAGAGAGAGAGACAGACACACACTACAGGACAGTATGAGGAGAGAGACACACACTACAGGTCAGTATGAGGAGAGAGACAGACACACACTACAGGTCAGTATGAAGAGAGAGACAGACACAAACTACAGGTCAGTATGAAGAGAGAGAGACAGACACAAACTACAGGTCAGTATGAGGAGAGAGACAGACACACACTACAGGTCAGTATGAGGAGAGAGACAGACACACACTACAGGTCAGTATGAAGAGAGAGACAGACACACACTACAGGACAGTATGAGGAGAGAGACACACACTACAGGTCAGTATGAGGAGAGAGACAGACACACACTACAGGTCAGTATGAGGAGAGAGAGACAGACACACACTACAGGTCAGTATGAGGACAGAGAGACAGACACACACTACAGGTCAGTATGAAGAGAGAGAGACAGACACACACTACAGGTCAGTATGAGGAGAGAGACAGACACACACTACAGATCAGTATGAGGAGAGAGACAGACACACACTACAGGTCAGTATGAGGAGAGAGACAGACACACACTACAGGTAAGTATGAGGAGAGAGAGACAGACACACACTACAGGTCAGTATGAAGAGAGAGAGACAGACACAAACTACAGGTCAGTATGAGGAGAGAGACAGACACACACTACAGGTCAGTATGAGGAGAGAGACACACACTACAGGTCAGTATGAAGAGAGAGAGACAGACACACACTACAGGTCAGTATGAGAAGAGAGACAGACACACACTACAGGTCAGTATGAGGAGAGAGACACACACTACAGGACAGTATGAGGAGAGAGACAGACACACACTACAGGTCAGTATGAAGAGAGAGAGACAGACACACACTACAGGTCAGTATGAGGAGAGAGAGACAGACACACACTACAGGTCAGTATGAGGAGAGAGACAGACACACACTACAGGTCAGTATGAGGAGAGAGACAGACACACACTACAGGTCAGTATGAGGAGAGAGACAGACACACACTACAGGACAGTATGAGGAGAGAGACACACACTACAGGTCAGTATGAGGAGAGAGACAGACACACACTACAGGACAGTATGAGGAGAGAGAGACAGACACACACTACAGGTCAGTATGAGGAGAGAGAGAAAGACACACACTACAGGTCAGTATGAAGAGAGAGAGACAGACACACACTACAGGTCAGTATGAGGAGAGAGACAGACACACACTACAGGTCAGTATGAGGAGAGAGAGACAGACACACACTACAGGTCAGTATGAGGAGAGAGACAGACACACACTACAGGTCAGTATGAGGAGAGAGACACACACTACAGGTCAGTATGAAGAGAGAGAGACAGACACACACTACAGGTCAGTATGAGGAGAGAGACAGACACACACTACAGGTCAGTATGAGGAGAGAGACAGACACACACTACAGGTCAGTATGAGGAGAGAGACAGACACACACTACAGGTCAGTATGAGGAGAGAGACACACACTACAGGTCAGTATGAAGAGAGAGAGACAGACACACTACAGGTCAGTATGAGAAGAGAGACAGACACACACTACAGGTCAGTATGAGGAGAGAGACACACACTACAGGTCAGTATGAAGAGAGAGAGACAGACACACACTACAGGTCAGTATGAGGAGAGAGACAGACACACACTACAGGTCAGTATGAGGAGAGAGAAAGACACACACTACAGGTCAGTATGAGGAGAGAGACACACACTACAGGTCAGTATGAAGAGAGAGAGACAGACACACACTACAGGTCAGTATGAGAAGAGAGACAGACACACACTACAGGTCAGTATGAGGAGAGAGACACACACTACAGGTCAGTATGAAGAGAGAGAGACAGACACACACTACAGGTCAGTATGAGGAGAGAGACAGACACACACTACAGGTCAGTATGAGGAGAGAGACACACACTACAGGTCAGTATGAAGAGAGAGAGACAGACACACACTACAGGTCAGTATGAGGAGAGAGACAGACACACACTACAGGTCAGTATGAAGAGAGAGAGACAGACACACACTACAGGTCAGTATGAGGAGAGAGAGACAGACACACACTACAGGTCAGTATGAGGAGAGAGACAGACACACACTACAGGTCAGTATGAGGAGAGAGACAGACACACACTACAGGACAGTATGAGGAGAGAGACACACACTACAGGTCAGTATGAGGAGAGAGACAGACACACACTACAGGACAGTATGAGGAGAGAGAGACAGACACACACTACAGGTCAGTATGAGGAGAGAGAGAAAGACACACACTACAGGTCAGTATGAGGAGAGAGACAGACACACACTACAGGTCAGTATGAGGAGAGAGAGACAGACACACACTACAGGTCAGTATGAGGAGAGAGACAGACACACACTACAGGTCAGTATGAGGAGAGAGACAGACACACACTACAGGTCAGTATGAGGAGAGAGACAGACACACACTACAGGTCAGTATGAGGAGAGAGACACACACTACAGGTCAGTATGAAGAGAGAGAGACAGACACACACTACAGGTCAGTATGAGGAGAGAGACAGACACACACTACAGGTCAGTATGAGGAGAGAGACAGACACACACTACAGGTCAGTATGAGGAGAGAGACAGACACACACTACAGGTCAGTATGAGGAGAGAGACACACACTACAGGTCAGTATGAAGAGAGAGAGACAGACACACACTACAGGTCAGTATGAGAAGAGAGACAGACACACACTACAGGTCAGTATGAGGAGAGAGACACACACTACAGGTCAGTATGAAGAGAGAGAGACAGACACACACTACAGGTCAGTATGAGGAGAGAGACAGACACACACTACAGGTCAGTATGAGGAGAGAGACACACACTACAGGTCAGTATGAAGAGAGAGAGACAGACACACACTACAGGTCAGTATGAGAAGAGAGACAGACACACACTACAGGTCAGTATGAGGAGAGAGACACACACTACAGGACAGTATGAGGAGAGAGACAGACACACACTACAGGTCAGTATGAAGAGAGAGAGACAGACACACACTACAGGTCAGTATGAAGAGAGAGAGACAGACACACACTACAGGTCAGTATGAGGAGAGAGACACACACTACAGGTCAGTATGAGGAGAGAGAGACAGACACACACTACAGGTCAGTATGAGGAGAGAGACAGACACACACTACAGGTCAGTATGAGAAGAGAGACAGACACACACTACAGGTCAGTATGAGGAGAGAGACACACACTACAGGACAGTATGAGGAGAGAGACAGACACACACTACAGGTCAGTATGAGGAGAGAGAGACAGACTACAGGACAGTATGAGGAGAGAGACAGACACACACTACAGGTCAGTATGAAGAGAGAGAGACAGACACACACTACAGGTCAGTATGAAGAGAGAGAGACAGACACACACTACAGGTCAGTATGAGGAGAGAGACACACACTACAGGTCAGTATGAAGAGAGAGAGACAGACACACACTACAGGTCAGTATGAGGAGAGAGACAGACACACACTACAGGTCAGTATGAGGAGAGAGAGACAGACACACACTACAGGTCAGTATGAGGAGAGAGACAGACACACACTACAGGTCAGTATGAGAAGAGAGACAGACACACACTACAGGTCAGTATGAGGAGAGAGACACACACACACTACAGGTCAGTATGAGGAGAGAGAGACAGACACACACTACAGGTCAGTATGAGGAGAGAGACAGACACACACTACAGGACAGTATGAGGAGAGAGAGACAGACACACACTACAGGACAGTATGAGGAGAGAGAGACAGACACACACTACAGGTCAGTATGAGGAGAGAGAGACAGACACACACTACAGGTCAGTATGAAGAGAGAGAGACAGACACACACTACAGGTCAGTATGAGGAGAGAGACAGACACACACTACAGGTCAGTATGAGGAGAGAGAGACAGACACACACTACAGGTCAGTATGAGGAGAGAGACAGACACACACTACAGGTCAGTATGAGAAGAGAGACAGACACACACTACAGGTCAGTATGAGGAGAGAGACACACACTACAGGACAGTATGAGGAGAGAGACAGACATACACTACAGGTCAGTATGAGGAGAGAGATACAGACACACTACAGGTCAGTATGAGGAGAGAGAGACAGACACACACTACAGGTCAGTATGAGGAGAGAGACAGACACACACTACAGGACAGTATGAGGAGAGAGACACACACTACAGGTCAGTATGAGGAGAGAGACAGACACACACTACAGGACAGTATGAGGAGAGAGACACAGACACACACTACAGGTCAGTATGAGGAGAGAGAGACAGACACACACTACAGATCAGTATGAGGAGAGAGACAGACACACACTACAGGTCAGTCAGTATGAGGAGAGAGACACACACTACAGGTCAGCATGAGGAGAGAGACACACACTACAGGTCAGTATGAGGAGAGAGACACACACACTACAGGTCAGTATGAGGAGAGAGACAGACACACACTACAGGTCAGTATGAGGAGAGAGAGACAGACACACACTACAGGTCAGTATGAGGAGAGAGACACACACTACAGGTCAGTATGAGGAGAGAGAGACAGACACTACAGGTCAGTATGAGGAGAGAGACAGACACACACTACAGGTCAGTATGAGGAGAGAGACAGACACACACTACAGGTCAGTATGAGGAGAGAGAGACACTACAGGTCAGTATGAGGAGAGAGACAGACACACACTACAGGACAATATGAGGAGAGAGACAGACACACACTACAGGTCAGTATGAGGAGAGAGACAGACACACACTACAGGTCAGTATGAGGAGAGAGACAGACACACACTACAGGACAGTATGAGGAGAGAGACACACACTACAGGTCAGTATGAGGAGAGAGACACACACTACAGGTCAGTATGAAGAGAGAGAGACAGACACACACTACAGGTCAGTATGAGGAGAGAGAGACAGACACACACTACAGGACAGTATGAGGAGAGAGAGACAGACACACACTACAGGTCAGTATGAGGAGAGAGAGACAGACACACACTACAGGTCAGTATGAAGAGAGAGAGACAGACACACACTACAGGTCAGTATGAGGAGAGAGACAGACACACACTACAGGTCAGTATGAGGAGAGAGAGACAGACACACACTACAGGTCAGTATGAGGAGAGAGACAGACACACACTACAGGTCAGTATGAGAAGAGAGACAGACACACACTACAGGTCAGTATGAGGAGAGAGACACACTACAGGACAGTATGAGGAGAGAGACAGACATACACTACAGGTCAGTATGAGGAGAGAGAGACAGACACACACTACAGGTCAGTATGAGGAGAGAGAGACAGACACACACTACAGGTCAGTATGAGGAGAGAGACAGACACACACTACAGGACAGTATGAGGAGAGAGACACACACTACAGGTCAGTATGAGGAGAGAGACAGACACACACTACAGGACAGTATGAGGAGAGAGACACAGACACACACTACAGGTCAGTATGAGGAGAGAGAGACAGACACACACTACAGATCAGTATGAGGAGAGAGACAGACACACACTACAGGTCAGTCAGTATGAGGAGAGAGACACACACTACAGGTCAGCATGAGGAGAGAGACACACACTACAGGTCAGTATGAGGAGAGAGACACACCACTACAGGTCAGTATGAGGAGAGAGACAGACACACACTACAGGTCAGTATGAGGAGAGAGAGACAGACACACACTACAGGTCAGTATGAGGAGAGAGACACACACTACAGGTCAGTATGAGGAGAGAGAGACAGACACTACAGGTCAGTATGAGGAGAGAGACAGACACACACTACAGGTCAGTATGAGGAGAGAGACAGACACACACTACAGGTCAGTATGAGGAGAGAGAGACACTACAGGTCAGTATGAGGAGAGAGACAGACACACACTACAGGACAATATGAGGAGAGAGACAGACACACACTACAGGTCAGTATGAGGAGAGAGACAGACACACACTACAGGTCAGTATGAGGAGAGAGACAGACACACACTACAGGACAGTATGAGGAGAGAGACACACACTACAGGTCAGTATGAGGAGAGAGACACACACTACAGGTCAGTATGAGGAGAGAGACACACACTACAGGTCAGTATGAGGAGAGAGACACACACTACAGGTCAGTATGAAGAGAGAGAGACAGACACACACTACAGGTCAGTATGAGGAGAGAGACAGACACACACTACAGGTCAGTATGAGGAGAGAGAGACAGACACACACTACAGGTCAGTATGAGGAGAGAGACAGACACACACTACAGGTCAGTATGAGAAGAGAGACAGACACACACTACAGGTCAGTATGAGGAGAGAGACACACACACACTACAGGTCAGTATGAGGAGAGAGAGACAGACACACACTACAGGTCAGTATGAGGAGAGAGACAGACACACACTACAGGACAGTATGAGGAGAGAGAGACAGACTACAGGACAGTATGAGGAGAGAGACAGACACACACTACAGGTCAGTATGAAGAGAGAGAGACAGACACACACTACAGGTCAGTATGAAGAGAGAGAGACAGACACACACTACAGGTCAGTATGAGGAGAGAGACACACACTACAGGTCAGTATGAAGAGAGAGAGACAGACACACACTACAGGTCAGTATGAGGAGAGAGACAGACACACACTACAGGTCAGTATGAGGAGAGAGAGACAGACACACACTACAGGTCAGTATGAGGAGAGAGACAGACACACACTACAGGTCAGTATGAGAAGAGAGACAGACGCACACTACAGGTCAGTATGAGGAGAGAGACACACACACACTACAGGTCAGTATGAGGAGAGAGACAGACACACACTACAGGTCAGTATGAGAAGAGAGACAGACGCACACTACAGGTCAGTATGAGGAGAGAGACACACACACACTACAGGTCAGTATGAGGAGAGAGACAGACACACACTACAGGACAGTATGAGGAGAGAGAGACAGACACACACTACAGGTCAGTATGAGGAGAGAGACAGACACACACTACAGGTCAGTATGAGGAGAGAGAGACAGACACACACTACAGGTCAGTATGAGGAGAGAGACAGACACACACTACAGGTCAGTATGAGAAGAGAGACAGACGCACACTACAGGTCAGTATGAGGAGAGAGACACACACACACTACAGGTCAGTATGAGGAGAGAGACAGACACACACTACAGGTCAGTATGAGAAGAGAGACAGACGCACACTACAGGTCAGTATGAGGAGAGAGACACACACACACTACAGGTCAGTATGAGGAGAGAGACAGACACACACTACAGGACAGTATGAGGAGAGAGAGACAGACACACACTACAGGACAGTATGAGGAGAGAGAGACAGACACACACTACAGGTCAGTATGAGGAGAGAGAGACAGACACACACTACAGGTCAGTATGAAGAGAGAGAGACAGACACACACTACAGGTCAGTATGAGGAGAGAGACAGACACACACTACAGGTCAGTATGAGGAGAGAGAGACAGACACACACTACAGGTCAGTATGAGAAGAGAGACAGACACACACTACAGGTCAGTATGAGGAGAGAGACAGACACACACTACAGGTCAGTATGAGGAGAGAGACACACACTACAGGACAGTATGAGGAGAGAGACAGACATACACTACAGGTCAGTATGAGGAGAGAGAGACAGACACACACTACAGGTCAGTATGAGGAGAGAGAGACAGACACACACTACAGGTCAGTATGAGGAGAGAGACAGACACACACTACAGGACAGTATGAGGAGAGAGACAGACACACACTACAGGACAGTATGAGGAGAGAGACAGACACACACTACAGGACAGTATGAGGAGAGAGACACAGACACACACTACAGGTCAGTATGAGGAGAGAGAGACAGACACACACACTACAGATCAGTATGAGGAGAGAGACAGACACACACTACAGGTCAGTCAGTATGAGGAGAGAGACACACACTACAGGTCAGCATGAGGAGAGAGACACACACTACAGGTCAGTATGAGGAGAGAGACACACACACTACAGGTCAGTATGAGGAGAGAGACAGACACACACTACAGGTCAGTATGAGGAGAGAGAGACAGACACACACTACAGGTCAGTATGAGGGAGAGAGACACACTACTACAGGTCAGTATGAGGAGAGAGAGACAGACACTACAGGTCAGTATGAGGAGAGAGACAGACACACACTACAGGTCAGTATGAGGAGAGAGACAGACACACACTACAGGTCAGTATGAGGAGAGAGAGACACTACAGGTCAGTATGAGGAGAGAGACAGACACACACTACAGGACAATATGAGGAGAGAGACAGACACACACTACAGGTCAGTATGAGGAGAGAGACAGACACACACTACAGGTCAGTATGAGGAGAGAGACAGACACACACTACAGGACAGTATGAGGAGAGAGACACACACTACAGGTCAGTATGAGGAGAGAGACACACACTACAGGTCAGTATGAGGAGAGAGACACACACTACAGGTCAGTATGAAGAGAGAGAGACAGACACACACTACAGGACAGTATGAGGAGAGAGACACACACTACAGGTCAGCATGAGGAGAGAGACACACACTACAGGTCAGTATGAGGAGAGAGACACACACTACAGGTCAGTATGAGGAGAGAGACACACACTACAGGTCAGTATGAAGAGAGAGAGACAGACACTACAGGTCAGTATGAGGAGAGAGACACACACTACAGGACAGTATGAGGAGAGAGACAGACATACACTACAGGTCAGTATGAGGAGAGAGACACACACTACAGGTCAGTATGAGGAGAGAGACAGACACACACTACAGGTCAGTATGAGGAGAGAGACAGACACACACTACAGGTCAGTATGAGGAGAGAGACAGACACACACTACAGGACAGTATGAGGAGAGAGACACACACTACAGGTCAGTATGAGGAGAGAGACAGACACACACTACAGGACAGTATGAGGAGAGAGACACAGACACACACTACAGGTCAGTATGAGAAGAGAGACAGACACACACTACAGGTCAGTATGAGGAGAGAGAGACAGACACACACTACAGATCAGTATGAGGAGAGAGACAGACACACACTACAGGTCAGTCAGTATGAGGAGAGAGAGACAGACACACACTACAGGTCAGTATGAGGAGAGAGACAGACACACACTACAGGTCAGTATGAGGAGAGAGAGAGAGACAGACACACACTACAGGTCAGTATGAGGAGAGAGACACACACTACAGGTCAGTATGAGGAGAGAGAGACAGACACTACAGGTCAGTATGTGGAGAGAGAGACAGACACTACAGGTCAGTATGAGGAGAGAGACAGACACACACTACAGGTCAGTATGAGGAGAGAGAGACACTACAGGTCAGTATGAGGAGAGAGACAGACACACACTACAGGTCAGTATGAGGAGAGAGAGACAGACACACACTACAGGTCAGTATGAGGAGAGACACAGACACACACTACAGGTCAGTATGAGGAGAGAGACAGACACACACTACAGGTCAGTATGAGGAGAGAGACAGACACACACTACAGGACAGTATGAGGAGAGAGAGACACTACAGGACAGTATGAGGAGAGAGAGACACTACAGGACAGTATGAGGAGAGACAGACACGACAGGTCAATATGAGGACAAGGGATTATTAGGGAATATCAGAACTAATGATAAGGATTACAGGAATGGTGTACCCATCCATCTACAGAGCTGGTTAAGAGGAACACTCACCCTTGGGAATCCAGGTTGGTCACACACACCTTTTCCAAAGTCACCTACAGACACACACAATGGCCCACACATGACGCAAACCTAAACGCATCATTAATAACATATAAAATCAATCAATCTAGTCCCTCCTACCTGAGTCCTCTGGTTGAGCGCTGAGCTCTGTTGCCATGGCGCTACACTACCGGGCAATGAGAAGTTGATCAAGCCCTCCATGACGACCAGCTCGGTGACAAAGGTAACTTTGATAAGGACGATGGCACCGGCAGGCAGGTTCCCAACGCTGATGGTGAAAACATCCTGAGGGAACGCAAAGATGACATCACCGTCATGACGCAAGACATGATAAGACTGAAACCACAGATTATTTCAACCATAGGATCATCATTATCTGATTTAAAATAATAATCTGAGAGTTCAACATATGACACACTGTCTGTACTAAAGATAGCATGTTCACGTTTGACACATTCTATTTCCTGTTCAATGTAAAGTGACAAAGTGTGTCTGCAGAGAGGTAAGGAGGTATGGAGACTTACAGGTGCATCCTGGTCCATTAGGTAAGCTCCATGGCCTCTCTCTATGGCCTGTTTATACTCTTTACGCGCCTGCTGCTTCTCCTTCACCTGGGAAACAACACAACAGCTCACAACACAATACTACACATGCATAACTGAACACCATGTGCTGCTGAGAGGGTGAGGGTGAATTACCTGTCCCATTACATGTTTCCCATTGATGAAGGCCTCAAAACCACACACAGCAGCAGAATCATCCAATGGGAAGACGTACTTGGCTTCGATGGGGGCGGTGCTCTGATTGGTGTATGTCTGGAAGATGATGACCTGGTAGCCAATAGGAGAGAGACCTGTTACTTAAGGACTGATGTCCAGTCAAGTATGGCACAGTCCAGTATAGTCGAGTTTAGACTGGACTGAAATTGACTAATCTTGTCCAGTCGTACCTGGGAGAGCAGATCCATCAGCCTGGCCCTGACATGAACGGCCTGTAGGGGGAGTGGTTGTCCAGAGCAGTCCAACAGGCCTGCAGTCACCTCCTCTAGAGGGTTCTTACAGCTCCCAACATCCTCCTCAGCCTCACCACAGGACACTACACACAGGTCATCAATAACAGCCTCAGAGCAAGCAAATGTACTTATTTTAAGTCTTGTCTATTTTTTTGCATTTAAAAAAAGGGGCCATCAGCAGTTGTTACATCCATTTTTGGACATATAAATTAATTATATGTATAACCTCAAAACATGGTTAAATCTATATTTTTGATATCATGGCTGGCCAGTCCTTGAATGCATAGCTCTGTTTATGCATTTGAGAGGGTTACATTTATCCAGCCCCATCCATCAGCTTTTTACCAAAACAGGGTTGGAGAGAATGCTCTGTTACTGTTTCTATTGGGTCAGCTTTACGTATAGAGTATATTATAGAGTTTGGTTGTAAGTTTACAATAAAGATGTATTTAATTGAACTGAGTTCTTACAGAGGTCAGACGGAGAGACAGGAAGCGGAAGCTCGGTAGAAGAAGTATCTATGGTGGGCTGGAAGTTCTTCAGCTGGTCCTCCTCCAGTCTGAACTGTACCACATATTGCAGCCTCACCTGCTCCGGGCTGTACACCACATACTCATCATCCTGGAATACACACACATATCAGAAACACAAACACGTAGGGAACCGCATGCACACAATCTGAACATTACAATGTCAGCATTAGCACTGAAGCATTTTTTTTAAAGGGTTACGTCAAACTCTGAGGGTTTCTTGGGGGTGTGGCGAACCCCGTGTACACTGTGGTATCCCTCAGGGGAGTGAGTCAGGCTGCTGTCCCTCTTCTGGAGGTCAGTACAGCGCCCCAACGCCACGTCACACACCAGCAGCAGCCGACTGCCGTCCGTCACACTGGGCTTAGAGTACTTCAAACTGGTACTGAGGATACACAAAGAGAGTATATTGACAATATTTCATACTGCTGCTGATAAACAGAGATTATATTACATTATTTCAAACTAGTGCTGTTCATATACAAACAGAATATATTTGCATTGTTTCAATATCATTTATTTGGCATATAATGTTGTCGACTGACCTGATTGCATCACTGAAGTAGATGCCACAGCCCAAGTTCCCAATGTCTGTTCTCTCAATCCCATGATGCTCCACTCCAACTCTGGGCAGCAACAGACCCCTATAGACAGAGAATTGGCAACATATCACATCAGTCATGTACAATATGTCAATTATTGGTGTGCGTGTGTGTGCTCACCGAGACAGGATCCCCACAAAGCTGCTGGGGCTGGAGGAGTGGAGGAGGGGCTTAACGTTCCCCAGCTCCTCCCTAAACATCTGCAGCTCTACCCCTCTGTTTACTCTCAGCACCTGCAAGATCTGCACCTGTCTGTAGGAGAGAGATGGAGAGTTAAACACACAAGCACGTACACACACACTGGAGTGTAGGGCATAAAATGAACACCTGCCACCCATGGATAGATTTAGGTACTGGTGTGTAAGAATGTCAATTTCACCAGCCATGTTGGCGGGTGGTCAATTTGCAGGGCTCTACAATCCGAGCATTACATCCGCAAATAGAAAGTAAAAAGTCAAGTATGAGCACATGCGCGATTTGGGTTAGAAAAATGCTTCAGTAGCTTTTTTCAAAGTATTTCTGCAGATTGGTTTCATAACTGCTAAATGCTAATTGCAGAAATAGGAATCCTATATTCTACCTCACGCAGCAAAACTGCCTGGCAGGGGAGCTGTGCGCACTGAGTGAAGTGCTGATAGATACATTGTTGGAGGCGCTGCGCACACGCATAAAAGTTGGTCTAATTTACTCAAAAGTTTACAAAGTTAGACTTTGTCCTCATGTTTCTTGGCTATTTACATTGTTTTGTTCACAAGCTGGGTTGTTTTTCAATGTTAGTTTGACTCTGCTGCTTCAACTGATAGCGAAGAGATGCCCTAGTCAGATCCACACACACACACACACACACACACACACACACACACACACACACACACACACACACACACACACACACACACACACACACACACACACACACACACACACACACACACACACACACACACACACACACACACACACACACACACACACGTCATGACTCGAGTGGCCCCATTACCACAGTAACCTCCCTCTCTTAAAAGGGCAGCTGAAAATTTTGACTCAGGTCACAAAAAAATGTAATGAAATTGAGCAATATACCACATACAATACAATCTCCAATACATTTATTGCTATAGAAACATTACAAAGCATGGTCATCTTGAAAGAGGTTCACCTAGGGGACATGATAGGGGCTGTACCAAATGTTTGATGTATTATAATAATTGATAACGCTTATGTCATAGGGCGGCAGCGTAGCCTAGTGGTTAGAGCGTTGGACTAGTAACCGGAAGGTTGTGAGTTCAAACCCCCGGAGCTGACAAGGTACATCTGTCGTTCTGCCCCTGAACAGGCAGTTAACCCACAGGCCGTCATTGAAAATAATATGTTCTTAACTGACTTGCCTGGTTAAATAAAGGTAAAAAATTAAAATAAAAATAAATCAACTTGGACATTTACAGCTAAGCTTTTAGATAGCTATATAAACAAGAGTTTTTGTGGTCTCATCACTAGGGCTGGACTTCGGGTTTAATAAAATAAAAACCTTTTCTTTGATGCAGAACTTACTCGGAAACATGCGTTATGTTCCTGTTGTCAAATTCTGTCTGCAATTGCATTTATAAAGGATTTTTAATGATTTAATTAAAGATATTGTCATAATGAGCGACAAGGAAACAAACCCCCACAATCTGTTTTTGATGTTTTTAAAAAATGTAATTATGGATGTGACTGAAAGATTTGTTAATTTACCTGCCACAGTGGCTGGTGGACCAAAAAGTACATTTTAGGCCCTGTTTGAGTGGGTCAGTACCTGTCCTGTAGAAGTTCGGTGACATACAGAAATTCAGGACCAGGGGGAACTCTTTCAATGCTACACCTCAGGGCGCGGTACTTCCCCAGACAAGAAGGGATGGGGCTTCTCAGTGTTGCCTCGCTCACATTCAGCACGTCTCTGATCAACTACAACAAAGATCCATGTTAGTGTTCATTTAATTGTGTGAGATATATATATATATATAGACACACACACGATATGGGCTAGGACTATATATATGTAGAGGGGAGAAAGTCAATAAGTGGTTGGGGTGGGACTGGGTCCCAGGTCATTTAAACTGTGTTCATTCTGATAAAAAATAACAGTGTTGTGTGTTACCTGGCAGAGGTCCAGTTGCGATGAGATGAGTTTAGTGTGGAGAGGGAGATGGGACAGATCAATTTTGTGTGGCAGGAGGGTGTAGACCTCCTCCATTAGAGAAGCCACCTCAGTGTCTGGCCCCTCCCCCTGTCTCGCCCTCAGCTTCCTCTGGACCTGTAGCAGCAGCCCCTCAGCCCTGCTCACCTACACAACAATGATACAGCTTTAATGAGCACAAGTACTCAGAGACCAACAGACAGACAGACTAATACAGTATGCATCATGAACACTGCGAGCCAACCACAGCTCACTTACGTCGTTGAGACTGAGGCTGGTGATTGGAACCTTGAGGACGTTGTCCAGACAACCAAGGGCCTCTGTCCAGAGCAGCTCCACGAACACGCCCACTTCCTGTGATAGGCTGCTGCAACTCAGCTTCTCCTCCAACAGCAGCTGTCAATCATACAATTACATGTCAATCAACCCCTGACTGGCACCCACAGCATTGATTACTGTATTGCTGTACAGAATCACATAGAATCCAAATCTTACAGTGGAGTGCCAACATATATTGGAATATTTCTCAGGTGATGGGTAAAAAGGGGCAAATCTGATATAATATGGTGTGTCCATCTGTATTTTTAAGAAACTATGTGTCTGACCTGCTGCAGGCTGGCAGAGCCCAGATCCGGAGCCTCTGGAGGGAGGGTGGTCCTCAGTGTGAGTCCTCTGACCTGCAGCTCCTTCCTGAGAGTCTGGTAGACCTCCACAGCCTCCTCTGACATGGAAAGGAACACCTGCTTGTCCTGCACAGCTGCTGACTGACAGACAAGGCAGCAGACCAAACAGGGAGTAGGGATAGTCCACCCAAATAGGGATAGTAGGGTTCATCCTAACGACATAATAACTAGCCAAGAATCCATGGATCCTGTGAATCAGTGACTAAAGACATGAGCTCACCTTAGCACCATGGTCCTCTCTCCAGTACCTCACCACACGGTACTGCTGCTGTCCCCCCTCTGCGCTGCCACTCTGCAGCTCCAACACCGACCATGTGCTGCTGTTAGCCTGGAAAACACATAGGTACACACACTGCATAGTATGATACACATATATATGTGTATGTATATGTATATGTGTATATACAGTTGAAGTCAGAAGTTTACATACACCTAAGCCAATTACATTTCAACTCAGTTTCACAATTCCTGACATTTAATCAAAGTAAAAATTCCCCGTCTTAGGTCAGTTAGGATCACCACTTTATTTTAAGAATATGAAATGTCAGAATAATTGTAGAGAGAATGATTTCTTTCAGCTTTGATTTCTTTCATCACATTTCCAGTGGGTCAGAAGTTTACATACACTCAATTAGTATTTGGTAGCATTGCCATTAAATTGTTTAACTTGGGTCAAATGTTTCTGGTAGCCTTCCACAAGCTTCCCACAATAAGTTGGGTGAATTTTGGCCCATTCCTCCTGACAGAGCTGGTGTAACTGAGTCAGGTTTGTAGGCCTCCTTGCTCGCACACACTTTTTCAGTTCTGCCCACAAATTGCCTATAGGATTGAGGTCAGGGCTTTGTAATGGCCACTCCAATACCTAGACTTTGTTGTCCTTTTTGCCACAACTTTGGAAGTATGCTTGGGGTCATTGTCCATTTGGAAGACCCATTTGCGTCCAACCTTTAACTTCCTGACGGATGTCTTGAGATTTTGCTTCAATATGTCCACATAATTTTCCGTTCTCATGATGCCATCTATTTTGTGAAGTGCCCCAGTCCCTCCTGCAGCAAAGCACCCCTACAACATGATGCTGCCACCCCCGTGCTTCACGTTTGGGATGGTGTTCTTCGGCTTGCAATCCTCCCCCTTTTCCCTCCAAACATAACAATGATCATTATGGCCAAACAGTTCTATTTTTGTTTCATTAGACCAGAGGACATTTCTCCAAAAGGTACAATCTTTGTCCCCATGTGCAATTGCAAACCGTAGTCTGGCTTTTTTATGGCGGCCTTTCAGGTTAAGTCCATATAGGACTCGTTTTACTGTGGATATATATACGTTTGTACCGGTTTCCTCCAACATCTTCACAAGATGTTGTTCTGGGATTGATTTGCACTTTTCGCACCAAAGTACGTTCATCTCTAGGAGACAGAACACATCTCCTTCCTGAGCAGTATGACGGATGAGTGGTCCCATGGTGTTTATACTTGCATACTATTGTTTGAACAGATGAACGTGGTACCTTCATGCATTTGGAAATTGCTCCCAAGGATGAACCAGACTTGTGGAGGTATACAATTCTTTTTCTGAGGTCTTGGCTGATTTCTTTTGATTTTCCCATGATGCCAAGCAAAGAGGCACTGAGTTTGAAGGTAGGCCTTGAAATACATCCACAGGTACACCTCCAATTGACTCAAATGATGTCACTTAGCCTATCAGAAGATTCTAAAGCCATGACATCATTTTCTGGAATTTTACAAGCTGTTTAAAGGCAGTCAACTTAGTGTATGTAAACTTCTGACCCACTGGAATTGTGACACAGTAAGTGTCACAATTCTGTCTGTAAACAATTGTTGGAAAAATGACTTGTGTCATGCACAAAGTAGATGTCCTAACCGACTTGCCAAAACTATAGTTTGTTAACAAGAAATTTGTGGTTGAAAAACGGGTTTTAATGACTTCAACCTAAGTGTATGTAAACTTCCGACTTCAACTGTATATTATATATACACTGCTCGAAAAAATAAAGGGAACACGTAAACAACACAATGTAACGCCAAGTCAATCACAGTTCTGTGAAATCAAACTGTCCACTTAGGAAGCAACACTGATTGACAATAAATTCCACATGCTGTTGTGCAAATGGAATAGACAACAGGTGGAAATTATAGGCAATTAGCAAGACAACCCCAATAAAGGAGTGGTTCTGCAGGTGGCAACCACAGACCACTTCTCAGTTCCTATGCTTCCTGGCTGATGTTTTGGTCACTTTTTAATGCTGGCGGTGCTTTCACTCTAGTGGTAGCATGAGTCTACAACCCACACAAGTGGCTCAGGTAGTGCAGCTCATCCAGGATGGCACATCAATGCGAGCTGTGGCAAGAAGGGTTGCTGTGTCTGTCAGCGTAGTGTCCAGAGCATGGAGGCGCTACCAGGATACAGGCAGTACATTAGGAGACGTGGAGGAGGCCGTAGGAGGGCAACAACCCAGCAGCAGGACCGCTACCTCTGCCTTTGTGCAAGGAGGAGCAGGAGGAGCACTTCCAGAGCCCTGCAAAATGACCTCCAGCAGGCCACAAATGGGCATGTGTCTGCTCAAACGGTCAGAAACAGACACCATGAGGGTGGTATGAGGGCCCGATGTCCACAGGTGGGGGTTGTGCTTACAGCCAAACACCCTGCAGGACGTTTGGCATTTGCCAGAGAACACCAAGGTTGGCAAATTCGCAACTGGCGCCCTGTGCAGGTTCACACTGAGCACGTGACAGGCGTGACAGAGTCTGGAGACGACGTGGAGGACGTTCTGCTGCCTGCAACATCCTCCAGCATGACCGGTTTGGCGGTGGGTCAGTCATTGTGTGGGGTGGCATTTCTTTGGGGGGCCGCACAGCCCTCCATGTGCTTGCCAGAGGTAGCCTGACTGCCATTAGGTACCGAGATGAGATCCTCAGACCCCTTGTGAGACCATATGCTGGTGCGGTTGGCCCTGGGTTCCTCCTAATGCAAGACAATACTAGACCTCATGTGGCTGGAGTGTGTCAGCAGTTCCTGCAAGAGGAAGGCATTGATGCTATGGACTGGCCCGCCCATTCCCCAGACCTGAATCCAATTGAGCACATCTGGGACATCATGTCTCGCTCCATCCACCAACAGTCTGTTGCACCACAGACTGTCCAGGAGTTGGCGGATGCTTTAGTCCAGGTCTGGGAGGAGATCCCTCAGGAGACCATCCGCCACCTCATCAGAAGCATGCCCAGGCGTTGTAGGGAGGTCATACAGGCACGTAGAGGCCACACACACTACTGAGCCTCATTTTGACTTGTTTTAAGGACATTACATCAAAGTTCTGGTCCTTCTGTAGCTCAGTTGGTAGAGCATGGCGCTTGTAACGCCAGGGTAGTGGGTTCGATCCCCGGGACCACCCATACGTAGAATGTATGCACACATGACTGTAAGTCGCTTTGGATAAAAGCGTCTGCTAAATGGCATATATATATATATATATTTAAGTTGGATCAGCCTGTAGTGTGGTTTTCCACTTTAATTTTGAGTGTCACTCCAAATCCAGACCTCCATGGGTTGATACATTTGATTTCAGTTCCGGTTCCGGTTGGAGCGAGCGGTCGCATTCGCACTTCGCTCTGCAGGTTGTATAACTTTTTATAACTTTTTCATTACATTTCATTATAGTACAACGGTTGATTTGTCTAATCTTAGCAATTCTTCTTAGCTAGCTACATAGCCGTCCTTGTATCAGAGATAATTGCATAATTATTGTATTTCGTCGCCCTAACGTAGCCTTCACTGCTATTCGCCCAGGAGCTAGCTAACGCACACAGATTAGCATCACTGTAGTGCTATTCACTCAACTGTACGACTTGATTAGTTCAGTGTTAACTAGCTACATAGCTGTCTTTGTTTCCAAGATAATTGTGTAGTTTAGTGTGTGTAGCCTTGGAGTGATTATCTTAATTCACTGAGGTTCGCTAGCCAGCTATTTGTCGTCCTTAACGTAGGAGACTCTGCTAGCTAGCCAACAGCTAACTGCTAACAGCTAGCCAACGTCTGCTGTTTTGAATTCAACAACCCGGTCAGGTGGTTTCACATTTTCGTTTCATTGCAGTGCAGCGGTTTGATTTGTTTGATCGTGGCTAGCTGCATAGCCGTCTTTGTTTCAAAGATAATTGTGTAGTCTAGACCGATTCCCTAGGTTAGCTAGCCAGCTATTGTCGTTCTTTTAACTCAACGTAACGTAAACAACACTGCTAGCTAGCCAGCTAGCCCCGAATAGCAGCACTGTAGAATTATTACACTCAACGGAACGACTTGATTAGTGTAGTGTCAACAACGCAGCTACTGCCAGCTAGCCTACTTTAGCAGTACTGTATCATTTTAATCATTTTAGTCAATAAGATTCTTGCTACGTAAGCTTAACTTTCTGAACATTCGAGACGTGTAGTCCGCTTGTCATTCCAATTTCCTTGCATTAGCGTAGCCTTTTCTGTAGCCTGTCAACTATGTGTCTGTCTATCCCTGTTCTCTCCTCTCTGCACAGACCATACAAACGCTCCACACCACGTGGCCGCGACCACCCTAACCTGGTGGTCCCAGCGCGTACGACCCACGTGGAGTTCCAGGTCTCTGGTAGCCTCTGGAACTGCCAATCTGCGGCCAACAAGGCAGAGTTCATCTCAGCCTATGCCTCCCTCCAGTCCCTTGACTTCTTGGCACTGACGGAAACATGGATCACCACAGATAACACTGCTACTCCTACTGCTCTCTCCTCGTCCGCCCACGTGTTCTCGCACACCCCGAGAGCTTCTGGTCAGCGGGGTGGTGGCACCGGGATCCTCATCTCTCCCAAGTGGTCTTTCTCTCTTTCTCCCCTTACCCATCTGTCTATTGCCTCCTTTGAATTCCATGCTGTCACAGTTACCAGCCCTTTCAAGCTTAACATCCTTATCATTTATCGCCCTCCAGGTTCCTCGGAGAGTTCATCAATGAGCTTGATGCCTTGATAAGCTCCTTTCCTGAGGACGGCTCACCTCTCACAGTTCTGGGCGACTTTAACCTCCCCACGTCTACCTTTGACTCATTCCTCTCTGCCTCCTTCTTTCCACTCCTCTCCTCTTTTGACCTCACCCTCTCACCCTCCCCCTACTCACAAGGCAGGCAATACGCTTGACCTCATCTTTACTAGATGCTGTTCTTCCACTAACCTCATTGCAACTCCCCTCCAAGTCTCCGACCACTACCTTGTATCCTTTTCCCTCTCGCTCTCATCCAACACTTCCCACACTGCCCCTACTCGGATGGTATCGCGCCGTCCCAATCTTCGCTCTCTCTCCCCCGCTACTCTCTCCTCTTCCATCCTATCTTCTCTTCCCTCTGCTCAAACTTTCTCCAACCTATCTCCTGATTCTGCCTCCTCAACCCTCCTCTCCTCCCTTACTGCATCCTTTGACTCCCTATGTCCCCTATCCTCCAGGCCGGCTCGGTCCTCCCCTCCCGCTCCGTGGCTCGACGACTCATTGCGAGCTCACAGAACAGGGCTCCGGGCAGCCGAGCGGAAATGGAGGAAAACTCGCCTCCCTGCGGACCTGGCATCCTTTCACTCCCTCCTCTCTACATTTTCCTCCTCTGTCTCTGCTGCTAAAGCCACTTTCTACCATTCTAAATTCCAAGCATCTGCCTCTAACCCTAGGAAGCTCTTTGCCACCTTCTCCTCCCTCCTGAATCCTCCCCCCTCCCTCCTCCCTCTCTGCAGATGACTTCGTCAACCATTTTGAAAAGAAGGTCGATGACATCCGATCCTCGTTTGCTAAGTCAAACGACACCGCTGGTTCTGCTCACACTGCCCTACCCTATGCTCTGACCTCTTTCTCCCCTCTCTCTCCAGATGAAATCTCGCGTCTTGTGACGGCCGGCCGCCCAACAACCTGCCCGCTTGACCCTATCCCCTCCTCTCTTCTCCAGACCATTTCCGGAGACCTTCTCCCTTACCTTACCTCGCTCATCAACTCATCCCTGACCGCTGGCTACGTCCCTCCCGTCTTCAAGAGAGCGAGAGTTGCACCCTTCTGAAAAAACCTACACTCGATCCCTCCGATGTCAACAACTACAGACCAGTATCCCTTCTCTCTTTTCTCTCCAAAACTCTTGAGCGTGCCGTCCTTGGCCAGCTCTACCGCTATCTCTCTCAGAATGACCTTCTTGATCCAAATCAGTCAGGTTTCAAGACTAGTCATTCAACTGAGACTGCTCTTCTCTGTATCACGGAGGCGCTCCGCACTGCTAAAGCTAACTCTCTCTCCTCTGCTCTCATCCTTCTAGACCTATCGGCTGCCTTCGATACTGTGAACCATCAGATCCTCCTCTCCACCCTCTCCGAGTTGGGCATCTCCGGCGCGGCCCACGCTTGGATTGCGTCCTACCTGACAGGTCGCTCCTACCAGGTGGCGTGGCGAGAATCTGTCTCCTCACCACGCGCTCTCACCACTGGTGTCCCCCAGGGCTCTGTTCTAGGCCCTCTCTTATTCTCGCTATACACCAAGTCACTTGGCTCTGTCATAACCTCACATGGTCTCTCCTATCATTGCTATGCAGACGACACACAATTAATCTTCTCCTTTCCCCCTTCTGATGACCAGGTGGCGAATCGCATCTCTGCATGTCTGGCAGACATATCAGTGTGGATGACGGATCACCACCTCAAGCTGAACCTCAGCAAGACGGAGCTCCTCTTCCTCCCGGGGAAGGACTGCCCGTTCCATGATCTCGCCATCACGGTTGACAACTCCATTGTGTCCTCCTCCCAGAGCGCTAAGAACCTTGGCGTGATCCTGGACAACACCCTGACGTTCTCAACTAACATCAAGGCGGTGTCCCGTTCCTGTAGGTTCATGCTCTACAACATCCGCAGAGTACGACCCTGCCTCACACAGGAAGCGGCGCAGGTCCTAATCCAGGCACTTGTCATCTCCCGTCTTGATTACTGCAACTCGCTGTTGGCTGGGCTCCCTGCCTGTGCCATTAAACCCCTACAACTCATCCAGAACGCCGCAGCCCGTCTGGTGTTCAACCTTCCCAAGTTCTCTCACGTCACCCCGCTCCTCCGCTCTCTCCACTGGCTTCCAGTTGAAGCTCGCATCCGCTACAAGACCATGGTGCTCGCCTACGGAGCTGTGAGGGGAACGGCACCTCAGTACCTCCAGGCTCTGATCAGGCCCTACACCCAAACAAGGGCACTGCGTTCATCCACCTCTGGCCTGCTCGCCTCCCTACCACTGAGGAAGTACAGTTCCCGCTCAGCCCAGTCAAAACTGTTCGCTGCTCTGGCCCCCAATGGTGGAACAAACTCCCTCACGACGCCAGGACAGCGGAGTCAATCACCACCTTCCGGAGACACCTGAAACCCCACCTCTTCAAGGAATACCTAGGATAGGGTAAGTAAGGGTAAGTAATCCTTCTCACCCCCTTCTCCCCCCCCAACAAGATTTAGATGCAAGTGGCTGTTCCACTGGTTGTCATAAGGTGTATGCACCAATTTGTAAGTCGCTCTGGATAAGAGCGTCTGCTAAATGACTTAAATGTAATGTAATGTAAATGTAATTTCCATTGATAATTTGTGTGATTTTGTTGTCAGCACATTCAACTACGTAAAGAAAAAAGTATTTAATAAGAATATTGAATTCATTCAGATCTAGGAGGTGTTATTTTAGCTTTCCCTTTATTTTTTTGAGCAGTGTATATATAAACTCAGCAAAAAAAGAAACGTCCCATTTTCTGGACCCTGTCTATCAAAGATCGTTTGCAAAAATCAAAATAACTTCAAAGATGTTCATTGTAAAGGGTTTAAACATGGTTTCCCATGCTTGTTCAATGAACCATAAATAATTAATGAACATGCAGCTGTGGAATGGTCGTTAATTAAGAAACAGTTTACAGACGGTAGGCAATTATGGTCACAGTTATGAAAACTTAGGACACTAAAGAGGCCTTTCTACTGACTCTGAAAAACACCAAAAGAAAGATGAGCAGGGACCCTGGGCATCTGTGTGAATGTGCCTTAGCCATGCTGCAAGGAGGCATGAGGACTGCAGATGGGGCCAGGGCAATAAATTGCTATGTCCTTACTGTGAGACGTCTAAGACAGCGCTACAGGGAGACAAGACGGACAGCTGATCGTCCTCGCAGTGGCAGACCACATGTAACAACACATACACAGGATCGGTACATCCGAACATCACACCTGCGGGACAGCTACATGATACAACAACAACTGCCCGAGTTACACCGGGAATGCACAATCCCTCAATCAGTGCTCAGACTGTCCTCAATAGGCTGAGAGAGGCTGGACTGAGAGCTTTTAGGCCTGTTGTAAAGGCAAGTCTTCACCAGACATCACCGGCAACAAGGTTGCCTATAAGGGCACAAACCCACCTTTGCTGGACCAGACAGGAGATGTTGGACCAGACAGGACTGGCAAAAAGTGCTCTTCGCTGACGAGTCATGGTTTTGTCTCACCAGGGGTGATGGTCGGATTCGCGTTTATCGTCGAAGGAATGAGTGTTGCACGGAGGAGTACTCTGGAGCGGGATCGATTTGGAGGTGGACGGTCTGTCATGGTCTGGGGCGGTGTTTCACATCATCGGACTGAGCTTGTTGTCATTGCAGGCAATCTCAGCGCTGTGCGTAACAGCCAAGACATCCTCCTCCCTCATATGGCACCCTTCCTGTAGGCTCATCCTGACATGACCCTCCAGCATGACAATGCCACCAGCCATACTGCTCGTTCTGTGCGTGATTTCCGGCGACACAGAAATGTCAGTGTTCTGCCATGGCCAGTGAAGAGCCCGGATCTCATTCCCATTGAGCACGTCTGGGACCTGTTGGATCGGAGGAATGGCTAGGGCCATTCCCTCCAGAAATGTCTGGGAACTTGCAGGTGCCTTGGTGGAAGAGTGGGGTAACATCTCACGGCAAGAACTGGCAAATCTGGTGCAGTCCTTCAGGAAGAGATGCACTGCAGTACTTAATGCAGCTGGTGGCCACACCAGATACTCACTGTTACATTTGAATTTGACCCCTCCTTTATTAAGGGACACATTATTCCATTTCTGTTAGTCACATGTCTGTGGAACTTGTTCAGTTTATATGTCTCAGTTGTTGAATCTTGTTATGTTCATACAAATATTTACACGTTAAGTTTGCTGAAAATAAACACAGTTGACAGTGAGAGGACTTCTTTTTTTTTTGTTTTTGAGTTTAAATACATACACATTTATATACATACAATGGCAAGGAAAAGTATGTGAACCCTTTGGAATTACCTGGATTTTTGCATAAATTTGACTTAGATGAAGATCAGATAACATTTTAAGTCACAACAATAGACAAACACAGTGCGCTTAAAGTAATAACCCACACATTATTGTATTTGTATTGTCTGTATTGAATACATCATTTAAACATTCACAGTTTAGGTTGGAAAAAGTATGTCAACCCCTAATGACTTCTTCAAAAGCTAATTTGACTCCAACTAACCTGGAGTCAAATCAATGAGACGAGATTGGAGAATTTGGTTAGAGCTGCCCTGCCCCATAAAAAACATTTATAAAATGTGCATTTGCTATTCACAAATAGCATTGCCTGAGTAGAACCATGCCTCGAACAAAAGAGATCTAAGAATTGTTGCCTTGCATAAAGCTGGAAAGGGTTACAGAAGTATCTCTAAAAGGTAGTCCACGGTAAGACAAATTGTCTATAAATTGAGAAATTTCAGCACTGTTGCTACTCTCCCTAGGAGTGGCCATCCTGCAAAGATGACAGCAGAATGTTCAATGAGAATCCTAGAGTGTCAGCTAAAGATTTACAGAAATCTATGGAAGATGCTAACATCCCTGTTGACGAGTCTTCAATACGTAAAACACTAAACATGAAGGGTGTTCATGGGAGGACACCATGGAAGAAGCCACTGCTGTCCAAAAAAACATTGCTGCACATCTGAAGTTCGCAAAAGAGCACCTGGATGTTCCACAGCGCTACTGGCAAAATATTCTGTGGATGGATGAATCTACAGTTGAGTTGTTTGGAAGGAACACACAACACTGTGTGGAGAAAAAAAGGCTCAGCACACCAACATCAAAACCTCATCCCAACTGTAAAATATGGTGGAGGGAGCATCATGGTTTGGAGCTGCTTTGCTGTCTCAAGGCCTGGACAGCTTGCTATCGTCAACGGAAAAATTATTCCCAAGGTTAAGACATTTTGTTGGAGAATGTATTTTTAAAAATGTCACCTTTATTTAACCAGGTAGGATAGTTGAGAACAAGTTCTCATTTGCAACTGCGACCTGGCCAAGATAAAGCAAAGCAGTGTGACACAGACAACAACAGAGTTACACATGGAGTAAACAATAAACAAGCCAATAACACAATAAACAAGTCAATGACACAGTAGAAAAAAGAAAGTCTATATACAGTGTGTGCAAAAGGCATGAGGAGGTAGGCAATAATAGGCCATAGGAGCGAATCGTTCCAATTTAGCAGATTAACACTGGAGTTATAAATGAGCAGATGATGATGTGCAAGTAGAGATACTGGGGTGAAAAAGAACAGAAAAGTAAATAAAATAAAAACAGTATTGGGATGAGGTAGGTAGATTGAGTGAGCTATTTACAGATGGACTATGTACAGCTGCAGCAATCGGTGAGCTGCTCAGATAGTTGATGTTTAAAGTTGGTGAGGGAAATAAAAGTCTCCAACTTCAGCAATTTTTGCAATTCGTTCCAGTCACTGTCAGCGGAGAACTGGAAGGAAAGGCGGCCAAATGAGGTGTTGGCTTTGGGGATGATCAGTGAGATACACCTGCTGGAACGTGTGCTACGGGTGGGTGTTGTTATCATGACCAGTGAACTTAGATAAGGCGGAGCTTTACCTAGCATAGACTTATAGATGACCTGGAGTCAGTGGGTCTGGCGACAAATATGTAGCGAGGGCCAGCCGACTAGAGCATACAGGTCGCAGTGGTGGGTGGTATAAGGTGATTTAGTAACAAAATCGAAATGGTCAGTGATCTGTTTATTAAGTTGGCTTTCGAAGACTTTAGATATGCAGGGCAGGATGGATTTTGGTCTGTAACAGTTTGGTTCTAGGGTGTCACCCCCTTTGAAGAGGGGGATGACCATGGCAGCTTACCAATCTTTAGGGATCTCAGACGATACGAAAGAGAGGTTGAACAGGTTGGTAATAGGGGTTGCAACAATGGCGGCGGCGGATAGTTTTAGAAAGAGAGGGTCCAGATATTCTAGCCCAGCTGATTTGTACGGGTCAAGGTTTTGTAGCTCTTTCAGAGCATCTGCTGTCTGGATTTGGGTGAAGGAGAAGCTGGGGAGGCTTGGGCGAGTAGAGAGTGGATTTATCAGTGGTGACCGTGTTACCTAGCCTCAGTGCAGTGGGCAGCTGGGAGGAGGTCCTCTTGTTCTCCATGGATTTTACAGTGTCCCAAAACCTTTTGGAGTTAGAGCTACAGGATGCAAATTTCTGCTTCAAAAAGCTAGCCTTTGCTTTCCTGACTGACTGTGTGTATTAGTTCCTGACTTCCCTGAACAGTTGCATATCGCGGGGACTACTCGATGCTATTGCAGTCCGCCACAGGATGTTTTTGTGCTGGTCAAGGGCCGTCAGGTCTGGAGTGAACCAAGGGCTATATCTGTTCTTAGTTCTACATTTTTTGAAAGGGGCATGCTTATCTAAGATGGTGAGGAAATTACTTTTAAAGAATGACCAGGCATCCTCGACTGACGGGATGAGGTCAATATCCTTCCAGGATACCCGGGCCAGGTCGATTAGAAAGGCCTGGTCGCAGAAGTGTTTTAGGGAGTGTTTTACAGTGATGAGGGTTGGTCGATTGACCGCTGAACCATAGCGGATACAGGCAAAGAGGCAGTGGTCGCTGAGATCCTGATTGAAAACAGCAGAGGTGTATTTGGAGGGCAAGTTGGTCAGGATAATGTCTATGAGGGTGCCCATGTTTACAGATTTAGGGTTGTACCTGTTGGGTTCCTTGATGATTTGTGTGAGATTGAGGGCATCTAGCTTAAATTGTAGGACTGCTGGGGTGTTAAGCATATCCCAGTTTAGGTCACCTAACAGAACGAACTCTGAAGCTAGACGGGGGGGATCAATTCACAAATGGTGTCCAGGGCACAGCTGGGAGCAGAGGGGGGGTCAATAGCAGGCGGCAACAGTGAGAGACTTATTTCTGGAGAGGTTCATTTTTAAAATTAGAAGTTCAAACTGTTTGGGTATAGACCTGGAAAGTATGACAGATCTTTGCAGGCTCTCTCTGCAGTAGATTGCAACTCCTCCCCCTTTGGCAGTTCTATCTTGACAGAAAATGTTGTAGCTGGGTATGGAAATCTCAGAATTGTTGGTGGCCTTCCTAAGCCAGGGTTCAGACACAGCTGGGACATCAGGGTTGGCGGAGTGTGCTAAAGCAGTGAATAAAACAAACTTAGGGAGGAGGCTTCTAATGTTAACATGCATGAAACCAAGGTTTTTTTGATCACAGAAGTCAACAAATGAGGGTGCCTGGGGACACGCGGGGCCTGGGGACACGCGGGGCCTCAACCCGACAGATGCTGTAGCATGACCTCAAAAGAGCAGTTCACACCAGACATCCCAAGAATATTGTGGAACTGAAACAGTTTTGTAAAGAAAAATGGTCCAAAATTCCTCCTGACCATTGTGCAGGTCTGATCCGCAACTACAGAAAATATTTGGTTGAGGTTATTGCTGCAAAAAGAGGGTCAACCTTTTATATAATCCAAGGGTTCACATACTTTTTCCAACCTGCACTGTGAATGTTTACATGGTGTGCTCAATAAAAACATGAACAATTATTTGTGTGTTAATAGTTTAAGCAGACAGTGTTTGCCTATTGTTGTGACAGATGAAGATCAGATAACATTTTATTACCAATTTATGCACAAATGCAGGTAATTCTAAAGGGTTCACATACTTTTTCTTGCCACACACACACACACACACACACACACACACACACACACACACACACACACACACACACACACACACACACACACACACACACACACACACACACACACACACACACACACACACACACACACACACAAAGTAAAGACAGGTGTGTCAATCAACAGGATCAACAAGTAAAGCTGACGTGAGATAAATAAACTGTACTGCCTATGGGTGGGCTTACCTTTCCAAAAATTGAGTATTTGGCCACTTGGAAATTTGTTGGATATGTTGGTAGATCATTGTCACTTTCAGTATACACTCTAAAAGAAAAAAAAAAGAAAACACAAACGAGTCATGTAGCTTGTTACTACACTACGGGTGGGCCGTCATTGTAAATAAGGATTTGTTCTTAACTGACTTGCCTAGTTAAATAAAGGTTAAATAAATAAATACATATGTAATTGCCCTGCAATAATGTAAGTTGCATACAACAATTACATAACCTAGGTTATTCAACTGGTTAGTACTCTGGTATAAGACCTGTGTCATCGAATGTGGGGCCAAGACCAGGTTAAAGTCAGGAAGGAAAAGTATGACATCTAGTCAGGCAGTGATTGACAGGTAAGTGGTACAGTAGGTACACACCTGAATTTGCCCAGATAAGTACTCTCCTGATTCCCCGCCCTCTTGGCTTGATTTACAGCATTCACTGTCTGGGTCTGAACTTCAGCCGGCTGGCTCGTCCCCTTCAACACTAACACACATAACACGCACACAAACACACCCTATGTCAAAGTCCAATTCTATTCAAAACATCCATATATTACACATGCACCCCTTTGTAAAAAAGGCATCGTTCTTCAAACACAGAAAAGTGTGATGAAACACACCCATAGTGAGCACACAGTGCCTTTGTCAGTTAAAGAAAACTGTAGGGAAAAAAACAGCCTCCTGACTGATTAACTCAAAAGAACACACTGGGTGAATGAGTCAACATGCTGGGAACAGAGCGAGAGACACCACCCACTGTGATTGTGTCAGAGGAGAATGCTCAAAGATGACAAACCCTTGCTCTGCTTGCTGAATGTGCAAGAAGCTTTTCATTGGAAATACACACACGTAAAAGCCTGCATGCAAAGAGAATGGTGATGCCTGAAACTGACAGTGATGAAGAAGCGGAGTTGTATTATTACTTAGGGATTACTTATAGTTAAAGCATAGATGAGAAAGATAAAGCATCTATTCATTACTGAGTCTATTTACTTGCCTATTTACTTGCGTGACAACTGCTTTGACAACATTGTTGTGTAACATTGTATATTTTAATCACCAATAAAGCATATTTCAATTTGGGAAAGATTGTATTTGACTGAAAGGGGAAAGGTTTGGCTTGTACCTGACTGAGATGGCAAGGGAGAGGCAGGCCTGGGTGGGATGAGAGAGGTAGGGGGGGGGGCAGGCAGTAGTCCTCTACAGGCAGCAGGACTCCCTTCTCCAGGCAGAGTGACACATACTCCACCCCTACTACTGGAGTCTGATGCTTCTTCATGCTCCGCACCCGACTGGAGCTCAGACTGGACATACTGCTCGTCACTACGAGAGTACACTGTGGGGATGACAGAAAGAGAGTGATATATGAAGAGAGAAAGAGAGCAAGAAAGACAGATCATCAATATCGCCAACATGTTTGAATCTAGCCTATGAATTCAAAATTGTTTGTGTTACTGTGCACCTGACCTGCTTATTGATCACATAGGAAATGCTGCCCCCATTCTCTGTTATTGCCAGCTTCAGCCTATTCTTCTCCTTATAAGGCAAATTCTTCAGCTCCAAAACCACAAAACAGTTGTCAAACAGAGCCATAGCTGTTGAAGGAGAGAAAAACCTTTATGACATGGTCTTATCGAACACACCGGACGGGTCTCAGAGCATTTCATATTATTCTGTCTGTAAATCCAAGACACTCCATTAACCCTTTAAGCTAATCCTTCCCCTAACCCATCTCCTTAATTGAACTCTAACCTTAATCCTAATGTTAGCCACCTAGCTTGAATTAGTAACATATCATACATTTTGCAAATGTGTAAAATATTGTACGTTTTTAGAAAATCGGAACATATAATACAAATTGCAGTTCGTAACATATCATACAAAATCGGTGATGAACATCAACAAATTAATATATACCATACGAAACATAACATACTAAGTGGAGTCTCTTGACGTACGTACAGAATAATACGAAATGCTCTGAGACCAGTTTGAGCACGCACGCACGCACGCACGCACACACGCACACACACACACACGATTTCAAATTCCAAACACTTAACAGACTAACCTTATCCCCTCAAACTAAGTGGACACTTCTGATGACGTACCATGACGTCTGACGAGTATACACTTGCAGGGCAAGGGAGGAAGGAATGATTTTTAAATGGACCGCCCTTGACCCGAAGTTCGTCACTCCTTCATTCCGCAATGATTGTTTTCAGCCACTGGTAGCTTGTAGATGCTTTATATGCTCTACAGTCAATTATGATTGCATGTCTACTTATAGTAACTATATAATTATTAATATACGCCTACTGTATTATAGCTATAAAATGAATTAGCTAACGTTATCCTGCCTAGCTGGAACTTCTGAAGGAAAATGTGTTATTTCTACAATTTCCAAAAGCTAACCAAAGATAAACATAATTACTTTTATGAGACCTGGTTGTGCCGTCATGTGCATTAGAAGCACAATTTCTAACCCGTTTACTTACACTTGTATTGTTGACTTATCCATATTGACGTTGAGGTTTTACGTTTCGGTGGACTTTTCTTAGCGGATGTACAATCAACGCGAATTAAATTATGGGGGGGTTTCAGGCCCGCCCGAAGTGAACATAATTGTACACTTCCCTTGTTTGGACCGACGTCCAAGATGGTGACGGGGATTCCCCCAAGGGCATAAGGCGAGGGTAAGTGGACAAGGGTGTGACTTTTCTGAGTTGAAACGCAGCTTAACAGCCCTTGGCCCTAAACGTTTTACATCAGTGTACCTCGAATGCCCCTTGCCCAAGCGAGGGAGCGTGATGATCAGAGATGCAACGTCATTGGTGGAAATCTTGAAGTTGAGCTTAAAAACAACTAACCTAAAGCTATTAATGTATCTAGCTCGCTACAGTTACCTAGAGCTGGTTAGCTAGTTTTATAGTTTGGTAATTTATTCCAATACATTTCAGAATTGCAAACAAATGTTTATGAATGGAGCAACGTTTTATATGCTGCTCACTACGAGACTAAGCCAATTTGCCAACGCTAAAATCAGTGTGTGTATGTATATAAGCTAGCGTCATACTTTTTTCTGACATGCCGAAAATGCAGCCTTGTTGATTACATTTGACACTTCGCCGCCACCAATGTGACTAGTTTGCATTGAAGTGTGGGTCATAACAACCCCGCAAGTGACAAAAGTTGTTCACTCCCTCCCTCGAGCTAAATCTAGTGAATTGGGCCTCCATTTAGGATGACAATCGAACTGCATCCGGTTTCAACGTGGATTCCCGAGAGAAAGTGGCAGCGCAAGGGCAGTGTGGGTAAAAAATAACATGTTTGGACTGTTACAGATGCGGAAGTGCGAGTGTAACAACAGATATTTTAGCTTTTTGTCAGGTTGAAAATGTGTGTTCTCGCTACCTGGATAATTAATACATCAATCAGCTATCAATCAAATGTATACAAATACATGGATGTGAGCACATAAAAACGAAACAGTAATAAGTCCCTGTCGTAGACAGCTATGCAACTAGCTGACTAAACTCCACTCCATGGGGAAGGAAGTTTCTGATGAACTTGGGTGAAGTTCAGTCAGCTACCTGAAATTAAAATCAGTGCATAACCAGTTGAGTAAAATAGCCCACTTGTCGACAGTAGTCACAGTAAAATCAAAATCTTTGGGAAAATGCTATATATTCAAACCTATAAAGAAAATATGTAACTGTTTTACCGTAAGTAGGTGTCCGTTACTGTGGCTGTCTTACAGTGAAGATAACTTTACATTATATGTTACAGGTGGCTGTAACTGTACTCACACGTATTTTGCTACTGTACGACAATCTTTACTAGCAACTGTAAACTTCCTTGTATAGAAGAATAACACGACTACGCCCCATTAACACGCCACGCCCTTCTACAATGTTGTGTTGCCTTCTATTGGCCTAAATTCGGGAACCACAGGCTAATAGGGATTTTTTTCTCTCTCTTTACTCTCATCAGACTGAAACTTGACTAGTTGAAAGTATACATAAATACAAGACATTATTGTATTACAAGTTTAATTTGTTTAAAAAAATATATATGCAAATGAGGCAAACCGTCCTTAAATATGCGCTAATTTACATATTACCATCTGTTTTTCAACACATTGCTTCAAGGTAGAATGTTATTTTATTTTTAATTGAGATCAGACACTTAATGGTCAGACTTTTTTACAGATCAGCTCATCAAAACTTTAAACTAGTCAACTGTGAACTCCATGTAAACTAGTGTTCTGTACTGTAATTGACTATTCTAACAGTCATTTTTTGTTGAAGGTGCAGAATGCCGTGTATGGAGGATTGACAGGGGTGTACAGATGAGAAATGCCAGTGGAATTTGGGGACACAGTGGAATTTAGCTCCAAAAAGGTTGAGCGAGATCTTTTGAGTTCTCTGACAGCACCCCAGCCTCTTCTCCATCTCTACCTGCAACCCCTGCGTACCACTCCCACAACGTACTTAAGAAGAGTTTGGAAGGGGCCAATGTTCCACTTGGAGCCTTCTGCACAAGTGCATCAAAGCTAAACCAAACAGTCATCATGTTCCAACAGCAGCCACACAGTGAACACGGCATCAACACAGTATCAGAAATGCTTGTAATTTTATGACTTTTATGTTAAGCTGGAGGAGTGTAAATGTGCCAGCTTGGATGAGGTTACCAAAGCACAGAGTGCCTCCTATGCATGGTATGGCACACTTAAATTTCAGATCACTGCAAGCTCAGTAAAGAATGTTCCTGTGCGCACCTCAACAAATCATGACCACTTTGTGCAGGAGCATCTCTCCCCCAGGTTCCATGGAAACTCAGAAACCACATATGGCAAGAAAAACGAACAGGTGGCCTACACATGGATGGAGAGCTGTGGGTTTAGTTTGGAGTGTAGAGGCACAGTAGTGTGTCAAGGAGCCATGTCTTTCTGCAAGCCCACAGATGGAGTGTTAAACTCTCAAGAACTTCTAGAAATTAAAATGTTCTGTTCTGAGTGAAGTGTGAGTCTCTGGCAAACTCCTCGACGTGAAGCTGGTGGATGGAGTTCCTCAGCTGCAACATAATGGAGCCTGTGGTTACTACGTGCAGGAGCAATTGGGCATGTTCTGCACAGGACTGGAGATATGCAAACTGTTGTCTGGGCTCTGTCCGAGCTGGTTGTTATTGATGTGCCTATTGATGTGAAGTTCTGTGCTGATGTTATCCCTAAACTGAAGGCATTCTATTTCCTACATATGCTGCCAAGGGTAGTATATGAGTTCCAGTTAGGCAGACTGTGCTCAAAATATGTTAATCTATGTGGTTTCTAGGCTAATACTTTGTTTTGAAATAGTTATTATATTTTGTGCCTTGTAAATATCTCTCTGTTAGCTCTACCTTATTATCTAGGCATAACTCTTGGTGTTTTTTGTTGTCTTGCACAGTTCTCTTCATATGCACATTTACCTGATTTATATTTGCATAATTCTTCTTGGTGTTTTTTATGTCTTGCCTTGTACAGCTCTCTTCGTACATGTTTATCTAATGCTTAAGGATAACTCCTTATGATTTATGAATATATTAATTGTACCTTGTATAGCTCTTTATTTTCATTTGGCACTTCATTAACTTATCTAAGCATACCATAACGCATCTTGCACTTGAGAAATGATGGCGTTAACATGAAATTCCACTTTGAAAATGTCTTTGATACTTAACACATTTCTTCCTGAATTTCAAAATGTTTTTCAGTTTGATTCTGAGTTTAGTTTTCAAAGGCACAAATTAAGAAAAGTGTGGCACTTGATAAACAGTTGTCTTCCTTCTTGGTCTGTTAGATATTTTGGTGTTGAATAAATTTGATTTTAAATGGATTTAAAAAGGAATTATAGCAGCACCTAGTAGATGCCTCTAATTTTCAGGAACAGGCAAAGTTACAGTACATTTCAAATATAAGAACAAAATATTCAGATTACTCAGGAAATATATATATATACACTGCTCAAAAAAATAAAAGGGAACACTAAAATAACACATCCTAGATCTGAATGAATTAAATATTCTTATTAAATACTTTTTTCTTTACATAGTTGAATGTGCTGACAACAAAATCACACAAAAATTAAAAATGGAAATCAAATTTATCAACACATGGAGGTCTGGATTTAAGTGGAAAACCACACTACAGGCTGATCCAACTTTGATGTAATGTCCTTAAAACAAGTCCAAATGAGGCTCGGTAGTGTGTGTGGCCTCCACATGCCTGTATGACCTCTCCCTACAATGCCTGGGCATGCTCCTGATGAGGTGGCGGATGGTCTCCTGAGGGATCTCCTCCCAGACCTGGACTAAAGCATCCGTAAACTCCTGGACAGTCTGTGGTGCAACGTGGCGTTGGTGGATGGAGCGAGACATGATGTCCCAGATGTGCTCAATTGGATTCAGGTCTGGGGAACGGGCGGGCCAGTCCATAGCATCAATGCCTTCCTCTTGCAGGAACTGCTGACACACTCCAGCCACATGAGGTCTAGCATTGTCTTGCATTAGGAGGAACCCAGGGCCAACCACACCAGCATATGGTCTCACAAGGGGTCTGAGGATCTCATCTCGGTACCTAATGGCAGTCAGGCTACCTCTGGCGAGAACATGGAGGGCTGTGTGGCCCCCCAAAGAAATGCCACCCCACACCATGACTGACCCACGGCCAAACCGGTCATGCTGGAGGATGTTGCAGGCAGCAGAACGTTCTCCACGGCATCTCCAGACAGACTGTCACGTCTGTCACATGTGCTCAGTGTGAACCTGCTTTCATCTGTGAAGAGCACAGGGCGCCAGTGGCGAATTTGCCAATCTTCGTGTTCTTTGGCAAATGCCAAACGTCCTGCACGGTGATGGGCTGTATAAGCAGGTCCTTCTGTAGCTCAGTTGGTAGAGCATGGCGCTTGTAACGCCAGGGTAGTGGGTTCGATTCCCGGGACCACCCATACGTAGAATGTATGCACACATGACTGTAAGTCGCTTTGGATAAAAGCGTCTGCTAAATGGCATATATTATTATTATATTATATTATAAGCACAACCCCCACCTGTGGATGTTTAACTTGGGTCAAACGTTTGGGTAGCCTTCCTCAAGCTTCCCACAATAAGTTTGGTGAATTTTGGCCCATTCCACCTGACAGAGTGGATTGAGGTCAGGGCTTTGTGATGGCCACTCCAATACCGTGACTTTCTTGTTCTTAAGCCATTTTGCCACAACTTTGGAAGTATGCTTGGGGTCATTGTCCATTTGGAAGACCCATTTACGACCAAGCTTTAACTTCCTGACGGATGTCTTTGAGATGTTGCTTCAATTTATCCCCATAATTTTCCATCCTCATGATGCCATCTATTTTGTGAAGTGCACCAGTCCCTCCTGCAGCAAAGCACCCTCACATCATGATGCTGCCACACCCATGCTTCACGGTTGGGATGGTGTTCTTCGGCTTGAAAGCATCCCCCTTTTTCCTCCAAGCATAACGACGGTCATTATGGCCAAATAGTTATATTTTTGTTTCATCAGACCAGAGGACATTTCTCCAAAAAGTACAAGCTGTGTCCCCATATTCAGTTGCAAACCGTAGACTGGCTTTTTTTTAAATGGGGGTTTTGGAGCAGTGGCTTCTTCCTTGCTGGGTGGCCTTTCAGGTTATGTCGATATAGGACTCATTTTACTGTGGATATAGATACTTTTGTACCCGTTTCCTCCAGCATCTTCACAAGGTCCTTTGCTGTTGTTCTGGGATTGATTTGCACTTTTCACACCAAAGTACGTTCATCTCTAGGAGAAAGAACGCGTCTCCTTCCTGAGCGGTATGACGGCTGCGTGGACCCATGGTGTTTATACTTGCATACTATTGTTTGTACAGATGAACGTGGTACCTCCAGGCATTTGGAAATTGCTCCCAAGGATGAACTAGACTTGTGGGGGTCTTGGCTGATATTGTTTTTATTTTGCCCTGAAGTCAAGCAAAGAGGCACTGAGTTTGAAGGTAGGCCTTGAAATACATCCACAGGTGCACCTCCAATTGACTCAAATGATGTCAATTCGCCTATCAGAAGCTTCTAAAGCCATGACATAATTTTCTGGAATTTTCCAAGCTGTTTAAAGACATATTCAACTTAGTGTATGTAAACTTCTGACCCACTTGAATTGTGACACAGTGAATTATAAGTGAAATAATCTGTCTGTAAACAATTGTATGCACAAAGTAACCGACTTGCCAAAACTATAGTTTGTTAACAAGAAATTTGTGGAGTGGTTGAAAAACTCCAACCTAAGTGTATGTCAACTTCCGACTTCAACTGTATTTAGATTTGTTTTACACTTTTTTAATTACTACATGATTCCATGTGTTATTTCATAGTTTTGATATCTTCACTATTATTCTACAATGTAGAAAATAATAAAAATAAAGAGAAATATGAGTAGGTGTGTCCAAAGTTTTGACTGGTACTATATAGTATATACACTCTGAACAAAAATATAAACACAACAATTTCAAAGATTTTACTAAATTACAGTTCGTAAGGAAATCAATCAATTTAAATAAATGTATTAGGCCCTAATCTATGGATTTCACATGACTGGGAACACAGATATACATCTGTTGGTCACAGATACCTTTGAAAAAAGGTAGGGGCGAGGGCATGAAAACCAGTCAAGTCAGTATCTGGTGTGACCACCATTTGCATCATGCAGTGTGACATGTCCGCATAGAGTCAATCAGACTGTTGATTGTGGAATGCTGTTCCACTCCACTTCAAGTTGCTGCGAAGTTGCTGGATATTGGTGGGAACTGGAACACGCAGTCATACACCTCAATCCAGAGCATCCTAAACATGCTCAATGGGTGTCATGTCTGGTGAGTATGCAGGCCATGGAAGAACTGGGACATTTTCAGCTTCCAGGAATTGTGTACAGATCCTTGCAACATGGGGCCGTGCATTATGATGCTAAAATATGAGGTGATGGTGGCGGATCAATGGCACGACAATGGGCCTCAGGATCTCATCACGGTGTCTTTGTGCATTCAAATTGCCATAAATAAAATGCAATTGTGTTCATTGTCTGTAACATATGCTTGCCCATACCATAACCCCAACGCCACCATGGGGCACTCTGTTCACAACGTTGACATCAGTAAAACACTTGCTCACACAACACCATACACGTTGCCTGCCATCTGCTCAGTACAGTTGAAATTATGATTCCTCCGTGAAGAGCAGACTTATTCAGCGTGCCAGTGGCCATCGAAGGTGAGCCTTGGCCCCCTGAAGTTGCTTACGACGCTGAACTGCAGTCAGGTCAAGACCCTGCTGAGGACAACGATCACGCAGATGATGTTCCCAGAGACGGTTTCTGACAGTATGTGCAGAAATTCTTTGGTTGTACAAACCCCCAGTCTCAGACGATCCCGCAGGTGAAGAAGCCGGATGTGGAGGTCCTGGGCTGGCGTGGTTACGCGTGGTCTACGATTGTGAGGCCAGTTAGACGTACTGCCAAATTCTCTAAAACGACATTGGTAAAGAAATGAACATGAAATTGACTAGCAACAGATCTGGTGGATATTCCTGCAGTCAACATGCCAATTGTGCAAACCCTCAAAACTTGTGAGGTTTCTCTGTTGAAAATTGGTTACCATGATGACATAATCCTGGGGTTAAAATTTAATCTATGACTTTTTGCACATCCAATATATGTAAAACATACAAGAGTATACAAAATATTAAGAACACCTGCTCTTTCCATGACAGACTGGGTGTAGAGGGCGGTTGACATCACTTTGGTGCTCTCGTGGGTGTCCTGGAAAAGATCGGAGGAGAATCTGCTCCAGTTGAGTACACAGTTGCTTTGAGGTCGGGCCGAGGGATCGGAGGAGGCATAGGGCATTGAGATGCTCCTCCAGGGAGAGGGAGATCCAATCCCCCTGCTGCTCTGACTGATCCAGTGTCTTTGAATTAGATACAAAGAGAACGGCAGGTTAAGACAGATACAACTGACCCAGAGTCTGTGGCGCAAAACACACAGAAGGAAGAGCAGCAGGAATTTTTTTTACTGAAAACACAATCATCACGGGATGAACGAGTGACGAAATTCCGGGTAAGGGCGGTCCATTTCAAATTAATTCCTTCCTCCCTCGCCCCTTGCCATGCAAGCGTATACTCGTCAGACGTCATGGTACGTCATCAGAAGTGTCCACCTAGTTTGAGGGCTGAGGGTCTTTTAAGTGTTTGGACTGCTAGTTGGGACTCCAGTACATCCTCCAGAAATGCATTTGAACGTCTTGAAATGCCCTATTGACGAATGGCAATTGTTTGAAAACCACTTCCTGGTCTTGGATTTCAACGCCATGTACTACATTACCCAAAATGCAACGCGTCCTATTTTTCTCCCTCGCGGGCTTTGTTTTGGGATGGCGGTATACTTCGAATCTCCCATTTGTTGTCTTCAAACACTGAAAATACATTGAATACGTAAATTCGTTGTCTGTAAACAAGGTACGTTATGTATGTTAGCTATGTGTCTATCATTATAATATCAAAGCACAACTTTTGTCTTACTCTCCTGCAATGGTAAAACTTTGTTGCAAGATTGCTAGTTTGCAACTAGTTAACGTTAGTTAGCCAAACCAAGGCGTTGTCAATACAATGACTGGTAACGTTTGCCTGCTAACGAATCTGTTTTTGAGTAGTTTATAAACTATATGTCATTATTTGACAATATGTCATATTACTAGCTAGTTACAGGTACTTTACTATTCAGGGATGTACAACTTCTTGTGACTAACGTTACTCTGTAAATTGTCATGATGTGGAAATGCACTGTTAGCAAACTACAGTACAGGTATTAAACTGTTGCTAACAACTGTCCTTTTAAACTGTACATTTCTGTAGGCAAAGCATAACCACACTGTGACGTGGTATAATTAGCTAAATTAGGTAACCAGGCACTTGATCTGGCATGCTGAATGGGTCACACTATTTTACTCTTGACCTGTCTCTAAAATCTGCTCTAATCTCGGATTAGCCCTGTCTGAAGAGCAAGTCATGTCATCTCCAGCTGGGTTGCAGGCTCAGCAGTCCCAAACAAAGTTCCTTGACCGATGGATGACGAGCAACTCCTGTGCCGGGGTTATCCTGAACCCCTCCCCAGACCTGGCAGAGTCTCTTCGACACAGCTCTGTCTGGAGATCCCGGGATGTGAATGACTCCTTCGCCTCTCAGTTTGTTCCCCTCCCGGTCTCCAGTAGCAGCAGTTGCCTCAGTATCAGTTCCCTCGTCCATGATGCTGAGTCCGGGACAGAATTGAGCAAACAGAATCAGCTACCAGTGGATAGGACTTTGTCTGACAGACAATTTGCTGGACTGCAGACAGTGGCGTCTCAAGGGTTGACATTACCTGGAGAGATGGACAGTATGGAGAAGTTTGTAGATCAGTCTCAGGACCTACCCCTAATGCTCAAACTTGAACGGGTAAGAAAACAGTATTGAATGGCTCCATAAAATATTTGAGGTCATGATGACTTTGGAATGGCTTGTCACTTCCAGATATGGTCCTTCTGTAGCTCAGTTGGTAGAGCATGGCGCTTGTAACGCCAGGGTAGTGGGTTCGATTCCCGGGACCACCCATACGTAGAATGTATGCACACATGACTGTAAGTCGCTTTGGATAAAAGCGTCTGCTAAATGGCATATTATATTATATTTATATATTATTATATTATATATATTATAGATAGGTAGGCCTACGTCTAATGTTGTAGCGGTGCTTATGGGTACTGTATGTGCTGTGTTACAGCTGAGGCAGTGGCAGCAGCACATGCAGGAGCAGCTGAAAGCCCACCAGCTAGAGGAACTTGTCAGTCTCCAGGAGGAGCAACAAAGGTTACTGGGCATGGTGCATGTGGCTCAGCAGGATGGAGCAGGTACTGAAAAACACACTCCACTCACTGTGTTATTGCTCAGCAGGCTGTATGGAGCAGGTAGCTCCAGTTATTGAATTTGACACCCCTGATTTAGACAAGACCTGTGCGATTTCTCACAGATTACATAGAGATCTCCAAGTTGACGGGAGAGAACACTCTTTTGGGGGGCTACCCCCTCTCTCACAGACCCCCAGCAGCCAAGAGTTTCCCTATAGGCCCCCCACAAGGGCCTGCGTCTTCCCAGCTCTGGAGACGGGGGCCTACATTCCAGCAGCCTCCAAGGGGCCAGGAGCAGGAAAAGGACCAAACACTGGGTAGGAAAAGTGCTCCGGTGCCTAAACGCATTTAAAAGGGCTTTTACATGATTGACTTAATCTCTGTTGTACTCAAACAGGGACAGAAGCATGGAGCAATCCACACAAATGTCATCAGCTGAATGGGGATGCTGATGATAGGGGTGGTGATGAGGAAGTCACATTATCTTCCCATTCTGCTCCCTCCATGACTGAAGACTACAAAGCATACAGAGGAGATGACTGTGAACTAGATTCACAGGACAGGTACATGTTTAACTTCATATTTGAGATGTCTAAACATGATTTATTTCACTATTCTCAGTTAACTGACAGCATAGAATACAAATCATTGATTTGGCTGTGTGCTCCCGTGTCTATGGTCATCTCCAGACCCATTAAACCAGGGATAGGGGGGCAGAAGCAGACCTTTGAGGCGCTCCTGGAGGAACAGCTGAGACTGGAGGAACAGAGACTGAAGACCACCCAGCAGCAGCAGGTCAGAGACCAACCCTATTTTTGCTACACTACACAAAGAAATGGGCTGTAGATCAAATAAAATGGTAGCTCAACCAAATGACAAGTTGAGTTTGATTAAGGTATGGTGGTCTTTGGAGCTGCAGTACCATTCCCTTTGTTTTGCATGGAACATTGCTAATGCTAAGCTGTCTCTCCAACAGAGCCCAGAGGCAGCTGAGGGAGCCAGTCCGAAAGCTAATACCAAGAGAGCCTTCCTGAGGCGAGGGGAGGGCCTCTCCAGATTTACCAACCGAAGCAAAGCCCCTATGCCCAACAGAGGGGGACCCCAAAAAGATCCCCAGGCCAAGGTCAGCACCCGTTGGACCTCAGAGCCCACCCAGAAGGTCAGTCAGCGCCCCCCCGTACAGCGCAAGACTGCTGTGCTCAACAAGGAGAACAGACCAAGAGACCCGTACTCACCTCTTCTGGACAGTGTCAGACCAGAAGGCAAGACAGACAAGCTGGCCGCAGTGAGGCCCAGAGTCCTGGGCAGTCATCAGAGACAGAACATTGAGATGACTAACTGTCTAAGGCCAATGGAGGTAATTAGTAACAAGGTGGGTGGGACTTCTCAACCTGTGAGTAGAACTCCTGCAGCTGTAACTGAACAGTTTGGGCTTGAGGAGAGGACTGGAGCACTGCAGAGGAATGGAAGTGGTCCATCGAGACCGGATGGAGCAGCAGAGGGAAAATCAGGTGTTCCAGAGTATTCCTTTGAGCTGTCATTCCAGGAGAAGCTGCAGCACTGGGACTGTGACCGTCAGAAGGAGAGTGTGGAGCTGGGGGAGTTTGAACTGCTGGAGCAGGCAGCCGAGGAACTCTCCTTCTCCTCCAACTCATCCTTTGTCATGAAGGTTTGTGATGCTTTTTTTACCTGTCTTTTTTTATAATGAATTGCATAACATTTTATGTATGTTTCACATGCACTCAGTGGCCAGTTTTAGGTACTGGGCGGACCCCACCTTGCCTCCAGAACAGGCTGACCTAATGTGTGCCAGGAAAACATCCCCCACACCATTACACCACCAGCCTGTACTGTCGACACTAGACGTTGACTGATTAATCGAAATGGCCGATTTAATTAGGGCCGATTTCAAGTTTTCATAACAATTGGTAATCAGCATTTTTGGACACCGATCATGGCTGATTACATTGCACTCCACGAGGAGACTGCGTGGCAGGCTGACTACCTGTTATGCGAGTACAGCAAGGAGCCAAGATAAGGTGCTAGCTAGCATTAAACATGTCTTATAAAAAACAATCAATCTTAACATCACTAGTTAACTACACATGGTTGATGATATTACTAGTTTATCTATCTTGTCCTGCGTTGTATATAATCGATGTGGTGCCTGTTCATTTATCATTGAATCACAGCCTACTTCGCCAAACGGGTGATTTAACAAGCGCATTTGCGAAAAAAAAGCACTGTCGTTGCACCAATGTGTACCTAAACATAAACCAGCCTTTCTTAAAATCAATACACAAGTATATATTTTTAAACCTGCATATTTAGTTAATATTGCCTGCTAACATGAATTTCTTTTAACAAGGGAAATTGTCACTTCTCTTGAGTTCGTTGCACACAGAGTCAGGGTATATGCAACAGTTTGAGCCACTTGGCTCATTGCGAACTAATTTGCCAGAATTTTACGTAATTATGACTTAACATTGAAGGTTGTGCAATATTTATACTTATGGATGCCACCTGTTAGATAAAATATCGAACGGTTCTGTATTTCACTGAAAGAATAAACGTTTTCGAAATGATAGTTTCCGGATTTAACCATATTAATAACCTCAGGCTCATATTTGTATTATTATAATTAAGCCTATGATTTGATAGAGCAGTCTGACTGATCGGTGGTAGGCAGCAGCAGGCTCGTAAGCATTCATTCAAACAGCACTTTACTGCATTTGCCAGCAGCTCTTCGCTGTGCTTCAAGCAATGCGCTGTTTATGACTTCGAGCCTATCAACTAGGCTGGCAATACCAAAGTACCTATTAGAACATCCAATAGTCAAAGGTATATGAAATACAAATGGTATAGAGAGAAATAGTCCTAAAATAGCTACAACTTAAAACTTCTTACCTGGGAATATTGAAGACTCATGTTAAAAGGAACCACCAGCTTTCATATGTTCTCATGTTCTGAGCAAGGAACTTAAACATTAGGTTTTTACATGGCACATATTGCACTTTTACTTTCTTCTCCAACACTTTGTTTTTGCATTACTTAAACAAAATTAAACATGTTTCATTATTTATTTGAGACTCAATTGATTTTATTTCTATGTATTAAGTTAAAATAAGTGTTCATTGTTCATTCAGTATTGTTGTAATTGTCATTATTACAAATATATATATATATATCTCTGCCAATTAATCGGTATCGGCTTTTTTTTGGTCCTCCAATAATCGCTATCGCGTTGAAAAAGTATAATAGGTCGACCTCTAGTTGACACCAGGCAGGATGGGGCCATGGACTCATGCTGCTTACACCAAATACTGATTCAGCCATCAGCATGATTCAACGGACCAGGCAATGTTTTCCACTCTTCAATTGTCCAGTGTTTGTTATCTCGTGCCTACTGGAGCCGCTTCTTGTTTTTAGCTGATAGGAGTGGAACCCGGTGTGGTCATCTGCTGCAATAGCCCATCCATGACAAGGACCGACGAGTTGTGTGTTCTGAGATGCCGTTCTGCACACTGTTGTACTGCGCCGTTGTTTGCCTGTTTGTGGCCCACCTGTTAGCGTGCACGATTCTTGCCATTCTCATTCGACCTCTCATCAACAAGCTGTTGTCATCCACAGGAATGCCACTGACTGATGTTTTGTTTGTCGCACCATTCTCTGTAATCCCTAGACACTGTTGTGCGTGGATTGCCCAGGAGGCCGGATGTTTGTGAGATACTGGAACTGGCACGCCTGGCACCGATGATCATACCACGCTCAAAGTTGCTTATGTCACTCGTTTTGCCCATTCTAAAGTTCAATCGAACAGTAACTGAATGCCTCTGCCTGTCAGACTTCTTTATATTATATAGCAAGCCATGTGACTCACTGTCTGTAGGAGCAAACCATTTCTTTGAAACAAGGTCGTGTACCTAAAACTGGCCCAGTGTTTCCTCTGAGAAAAAATTGTAGGTTGTTGAGGGAAGGGGGGCATTCTACGCCAAAATGAAAGTAAAAGTATGCTAACTGACACCTAAAATATACATTTCCACCTCCAGAATGAGCCCAATAACACATTTGTAAAATTGTGTTGAATTATTTTAGCATATTGGGCCATGTGTGTATATATATGTATACAGCCTATGCATGGTCCATGTTATCAGGTATGCCATTAGCAAAAAACATGTACCTGTAGCTCAACAGATGCCGCAAAGTGCAAATAAATAGGCTGAAGCATGGGGTTGCCTATCTGCATTTACCCTATTGGGCTAATCATTAGCCAGATCCCAAATGTGATCTTTTAACTAATTATTATCCTATTGATGAATTATATGTCCCAAAATACATGCATAAACACAGTGTATATAATGTAGTTTTATACCTGTTGAGAACTTGCCACCTGGTGTAATATGTCCCCTGCCTGGACTTCTCACAAACTTCATATCACCATTTCTCCCCCTTGTTGCCACTACTCTTGCTCAACTAAAAATATTATCTGTTTCACCAGTGTTACATTTAGCTCCAGTCTCCCCTATGGACTCACTGCTAATTGCGTAGAGGTAACATGCATAACCATGCCACTGCTAAAAACTCTGGGTTTAAAATGGTTCACCCTCTTTTAGAAAAATGGCAATAAAACCTTTGTTTTCGATTGCAAAAATTGTTGCCGTTTCCCTCCCTATGGCAATTACAAGATGAATGCGCCACGAGATAAATATTTATCTTGCATATAACACACAACAAGCCAACTAGATAAATAGATAAAATCTGACACCATAAGAATACTTTTCTATAAATGACTTGTTTTGTTTGCAGAGGAAAAGTAAAAAAGTGTAGATAAAAAATGAAATATGGACTGTTCTAGCATCTTCAAAGTGCGCCTCGGCAGAAATATTTTTTTGCGTGGTGTCAATGGTTTTGCCGTGCTGCAGCTCCATAGCAAAATAATTGCAGTGGAAACACTGAACCGGCTACTGAGAGTATTTAGGCTACACTGTTGCTTAATACATTTAAATGTAAACCTACAGGTGCTGCAGCTGGACCAGCAACATCCCCTTCAGGGCAGCAGGGGGAGCCGTCCGCGACGCCTCTCCTCCACACCCATCAAATCCCCCTCGCTGCCTAACAGGGTTCACAGCTGGGGCACCAGTAGAAGTGGCCAAGGCACAGGGACCAGCTCATCTGAATCACCAGGAGTATCTGCTGTGAGGGCAAAGAGGGTAATGAGGGAAAACAGCAAAGCCACTGATGAGGAAGAAGAAGATGAAGTGAGCGACGGCAAACATGAGGAGATCTCTGACACCTTTTTCCGCAGCAGCTCTGAATTCGGGGATCGGGAGGAAGTAGCTCGACCGTCATACCAGACTACAGTTTCCAGCAACCTCTGGGAAAACCCGCTCCCTGCATCCAACCCTCCATACGACAAGAGGTCATATCAGGACAGAGAGGGAGGCTCAAGCCAGGCAGAGGAGGGCGGGCAGAGTGACCTTGACGACTCCACCCTTTTGGAGGACAGAGAAAATGTGGACCACGAGGGTCTGTTGGTGTTTGATGATGATGACACCTGGAACGACCTGGAGGAGGCTGGCAGCATCGTTGAGGACGACAGCAGAACAAATGGCGCTGCAACAGGAAACCAACACACTTCCACAGCAACAGTGAATGACATTTCACCCTCAGAGAGGACACTGAAGAGAAAGGTGGCCGTGGCCAAAGGGACGGAGCTGGAGAGGATGTCTGTTATCACAGCAGCCAACCAGGAGCCAGATCCTCCTCCCACTTCCCAGCTCATGGCCAGGCTGTTCCCCTCGCTAAAGCCCAAAACCCAGGCCCCTTCTCTACCAGAACCTAGAAAGACTGAGGACGGATCAGGTGAGACAGTGCATACACTCTTAACTCAATGGAGTACGTCAACAGCAGGGCTCTGACTTTTTCTCTAAAGTTGGTAGCACCAGCATAAAACTATTTTGTATTGTGTGTTGTCAGGCCAGCAGCAGTCCAGGCAGCTGAGGGAGAGGCTGGTGGAGCTGGAGCTGGAGATTGAACGTTTCAGGACAGAGAATGCTGCCCTGGCCAGACTCAGACAGGAGAACGAAAAGAACCAGGAGAAACTCCGGTAACAAGCATTTAGTCTGAACTGGAATGGGCAGGGTATCCCTCAATAAACGGATTGCCTGACAACTTCACAAAAACAATGCGCACACATCGCAGAGGCAGAACGCGTTGTGTTTTTATGATTCTGGAAGGGCAGATATATAGCAACAAAGACAAGTGGCAGCCATATGGGGAATCGTAGGTGGCTTGTTTCACCTCGTTGCATCTTGTTATTGATAGAATATCTTGTTTTGAGGTGCTTTGACTCTTTTTGCAAGAACAAATCGCTAGCTAGCTAAACAACTAACAAATGTAACAATGTATTTGAGACTCATTGTGCAAATGTATTTACATTTTCAATGAATATTTGGAGGAAACATTCGAAGTGGTGTTTTTTTGCTTGTGCACATAATTACATTATCCGACCGCCAGTAAAAGTAATCCTGTCCAAATAGGGCTTTAGCCAACCTCGTTTCTTTTCTGCATTTTGTTGCTAAACAACCCACCCATCTATGGTTCTATACAAAGCATTGTTACAAAATGTATATGAAATGGATTCATCTAGGGTATGAAAGTGTCTGACAAACAGATTTTGTCTCTATTACAGGAAGGAGTGTGCAGAGTTTGAGCAGCGCAAGGCTGAGGAGCTGGCCAAGTTTGAGGAGTTCAAGAGGGAGGAGACCAAGAAGCTGCAGAAGGAACGCAAGGTGTTTGAGAGGCATGCCTCTGCCGCCAGAGCCATACCAGACAAGAGGGAGCGTGACGAGATCCAGGTGAGACACTTTCCCCCTTTATTTTGAAGAGGTCTTATAACCCCCATTAACCCTGCCCTGTCGCCCTCAGGCCATGAAGAAACAGCTGAGTTTCCTGCAGGAGGAGTTGAAGCGGAGAGAGAGCCGCTGGTCCACCACACATAACCGTCTCCGGCAGCAGATAGACTCCCTGAGCTCAGACAACAGCAACCTGAAAGACGAGGTCCGCACCATGGAGAAACTACGCCTCAGCACCTGGAGGAAGATTGGGACAGACGGCGAAAGAGAGAACGACAGGAGGGAGAAGGAGAGGGGGAGGGAGGGACCCAGGCCGTTGGACAGTTACATTGCTCTTGAAGCCAGGTGCCTCAAATTGGCAGTGAGTTTACAAATTCACTGCTACCACTTTCTTGTGATTTTTCCAGTTTGTTTGTGTTCTGGCGGTGGTTAAATTCTCTGTCCTGTGCTGGATAACAACCCTAACGCAGTGTGTATTTGTTTGTTCAGAGTCCTCCTGACACGGTGAGGAGCAGCCAACCACAGAGCAGCATCTCCTCTAAAGGCAGCCCATCAGGACACAGCCCCACCACTCAAGGTACAAGGAAGGTAGCTGCATTATCAGGGATGCAAACTAGTCACCTTTCTGTGAAATTTGGCCATTTTGAATCCAAAATAGGTGACATTTCTGTAGGTCCGATGAGAACAGTTTGTGTGTGGGGGGGCTTTGGATGACTACTGGCTGTATCCGAACGAGTGATGTGCGTTTTGAGCAATACTGGCTGTATCCAAGGCTCAGCCAACCTTTCACATAACAGAATGCAGCACGTGACTGTAGAGAGAAGGGACAACCAATTTGCTAGTTACAGCATCAGTGCGCGCGCGCTCTGGAAAGAGGCATAGAAAAGCAGTTTGCCAGTTAATTTACAGTAGCGCGTCCCCTGAACATTAACGAAGAGGTAGGTGAGAAGCCTGACCATGGAGGTAGGTGAGAAGCCTGACCATGGAGGTAGGTGAGAAGCCTGACCACGGAGGTAGGTGAGAAGGTGATGAAGCGTACTTAATGAGCTGTAACCGATAACTGGCATTTGGTTTGAGGTGATGGAGAAAGTGTGGTGGAACAAGTATTGTTAAGTGTCTTGCTAGCTGCATCAAATGATCTGTTATAGCTTGCCAGAGAAATGTTGAGCAACATTAGCCAACTTAACTGATCAAATAATTGAGTTTGGGGTGTAAATTAGCTGGTCAATAAAGTTAGACAACTAACGTTTGCTAGCTAATGTCACAACATCAGATGAGCAAACGTTAGTAACCTAACGTAACCAATTTGCTATAGTGTTAACTGGCAACGTTATACAACTCCCTGCTGTTCCTCAAGTTATAATGCGTTAGTTGCTTACTGGCAATCTGTGTGAAATGTTAACTAGCTAACAAACTAACTACTGTGAACTATTTTCCCTCTACAGAACACTAAGTTAATTTTCAGAATGACAGAATTAAGTGAAAATGAGGCATTGATTGTTAAACAGTTAAGTGTAGCTAGAGTTGGGCCTGGTTTAAGCTGGATGCCACTATAGAGGTGAAAGAAACGCCACACACTCCCTCTCTCAATATAGTGGATAAAAAGGGGTATGCGAGGTGTACTCTCTGCCTGAAAGAGACCCTTTGTTGGCATAATTGATATCATGCTCTGCTGGCACATTGTAGAACAGATGTCCACAGGCAGAAAGTGTACAATGTAATAATGTGCAGTGTAGCCCAAAGATGTTGCTTTTGTTGTGTTGAACTTGACAGTAACACTTGTGAGTGAGGGGGGATTAGCACATTTTTTTAACTCAGTGAATGTTATTTTTGAACACCTGTAGCTTGATCGATGTCAACTATTGTGGCCACTATAATAGAGCAAAAATAGAATGCCTGTTTTCATTCTATTTCTACTTAAGTGCAATATTTAGGTGTGTGTGTGTGTGTGTGTGGTCACAAGCATTCTATTATAAAGGCTGTCATGGCTAACAGCAATACTAGTGTATTGTTTTTTTCTCAAGACTTGAGTGTCATTTGCAGTAAAGTCTAGGCAACAAATAACATTGGAATGCTTCTCCTTACATTTTTTAGCAGTGAGTTAGGTTCACATTAACCACTATTTTACACACAGGCTGATCCTCATATTCTTTGTTCAATTAGGTAAAACCTGCATTTCCTGCAAGCAGGGATTTTTTTGCATGTTTCAGTACAACAACAAAAAAGTGTCACCTTTTTGCATCCCTGAATATGGACTGATCATGAGATTTACTATGGATTCAACAAAGGGAGGTAAATATTTCGTATTTAGTTATAGGTAGAGATATTGTTCTACATTGTCTGTCTAACAGGAGGTATCAGGGGCATCCTGAAGAGGTCAGGCCCTACACCAGCACCCAGCCCCGCTCACAGTTACAGCTCAGAGGATAGACCAGAATCTTTGACCAGGAGCCACCACCCAGCACAGAGCCACGACCACTCAAACAACCTGTCCCCTGTGAGTTAAATCACTGGAGTCTGATTATTTAATGAAAGCACTGCCATGACATGGCTCAACACTGCTATACACCCATATAATTACATATTAGAACTCTATTCATAATTTAATAGGATATGTGTGTATACACCACCTTTGTTGTTGAGGTATGCTGCGGTGTCTGAATGTAGACTGTCTGGCTTTACACACAGAGAGCTCGAGGTCTGCAGACTGAGACAGAGGTCAAAGAGCAACAAGAGCCAGGTCAAGATGTCCTCACCCACTCTGATGGAAAGGTGAGGGGGGACAAGAAGGATTGGGAGGAAATTCTGTGAAAATACTTAAGAATTCAGTTTTTCACTCAAAGCCGTTATTATCTCGCTAATGGATTGTATTTTTGGATTTTTATAGTGCTTTTCCAGGAGCTCAAAGTGCTTTCCATTGACTCGGGTATGTGTTATTCTCTTAGATGGAGAGGGTTCTGGCCTGTGGAGGGAGACTCATCATCTTTCCCAATGGGACCAGGAAGGAGGTGTCAGCGGACGGACTGACAGTCAAAGTCACCTTCTTCAACGGGGACATCAAGCAGGTCATGGCTGACCAGAGAGTGGTGAGTCATTGACAGTGATCCTTCCCTGGCAACACCTTTCATATTCAGTGGTGTTAATGGGATATTAGACTTGCATGAATCCCAGATATATGTGTACGTGTCAACTAATATAGTCCTCTTAACAGATCTACTACTATGCGGATGCCCAGACCACTCACACCACCTATCCTGACGGCATCGAGGTTCTGCAGTTCCCCAACAACCAGACTGGTGAGACTTGATTGCATTTATTTGACAGTAATGTTATTTTACTATTAAACGTAAATTATCCCCTTCATCACTGTGCTGCTTTAAACGTGTGTAAGTCCTCATTTCTTTCTGCAGAGAAGCATTTCCCTGATGGCCGGAAGGAGATCACATTCCCTGACCAGACAGTCAAGAACCTCTATCCAGATGGGAGGGAGGAGAGTGTCCTCACTGACGGGACCATCATACAAGTTAACTTGTAAGTCCACAGAGCTCACGCCTCTGTCTATATATCTATCTATACGTCACCTACATACTCTAGCATGCATCTGATCAGATAAAAGCACTTGATGAGGAGTGCCCAATCTTTATTTTCTGTCTTGTATCTTTCACCACTGTTCTCATGTTCTCCTCCAGGGATGGCAGTAAGGAGATCCAGTTCAACACAGGCCAGAAGGAGATCCACACAGCAGACTATAAGAGGAGGGAGTACCCAGATGGCACGTTGAAGACCGTCTATACCGATGGCAGACAGGAGACCCGCTACCCCACCGGACGCCTCAGAGTTAAAGACAAGGATGGTAACATTGTCATGGACAACAGGCCCTAGGATTGTTTACGCAATATGAGGTATCATGGGAACAAAAGCTGAAGCACAGTTGAACATTTCTGTTGGAGTGAGAGTTGTTTGACATAGGTTTTTAGTATGTTTGAGTTGAATGTAGTGATGAGTGACTTGTAAAAAATGTCTAATCCATATTTATTTTCTTAGTTGATTGTATTTTTTTTGGTAAAATAAATGTTCAATCAAATCAGTGAGTACATTCGGGTATTGTTTTTAAGAGTAAAACAGTGAAGCAGTTTAAAAACTAAACTAATACTTCTGTACCCTTCATACAGACAGTTTCAGATGTAAAATATTTAGAAAAGTGGTCTGCCCTTTTTACACATTCTGCTAAAAAAAACTAAACTTTAAATAAAATGTTTCACAAAGTACTTCATCTTTTTGGCAGCATGAATCTCAATGCACAACAAACAGGAAAGGCCTGTGATGTGGACACGTTCTTCAGAACTCTGGCGAGGTCAAAGGAGAGAGAAGTGAGAGATACTGGATTTCATACGCGACTACAGATAGACTTGACATTGTTCAAGCTAGCAAACTGAGCAGTGTTCACATGTTAAACTTTCTTTGAAAAACACTCCTGAGTGTCAAACCCATCTTTTGACTTTTGCTATAGTGCTAGCCAGTCCTTTCTCCACCAGAGGCAGGTAGACCAGAGCTGCATCCTCATACAGGAACACAGCCAGCTCTGGCCTGAGACAACACCATTATCATGAAAACTACACTTGCTTCATTGAGATGATTGGCTGAGATGACTAACTGCACCAAGATCTCACAATTACCTAATTGGCTGAATGGTATATGGTGAATAACCACAATACATAGACTTCTGCTGCTGCCATCACCCTGGTTGTACAGAGACCACGGTTGCCAGGGCATGCAAATAATCCACAATGTGTCATTGTATCCAGCTTGTTATGATTTACACTGATATGACGGTGGTAACTAAGGCAGATCTTGCTCACTGTAACGGATGCGGTGGAGCAGGGTTCATGCTCCACTCTGGCCGGTAGGACAGGCGCTCCTTCTCTAGTTTAGGCAGGGGTCTGAAGCCCACCACTCACACCTTGATGGCCTTACAGGGAAATCTATACAGATGGGCCGGGATCTGACGCAGCCTGATGGGGAGATGAAGCAAGATGTTACTTTTGCGTATTTGTTTCGTATGTGAAAACTGACTAAAGATTAAGTGGAAGGAAATAAAGCCACCCTATTCCTTCCTGTAACTCAAACTTTTGCACATGAATGGGATTTACTTATGCTCCAATCTCCTGTGAAGATTGGGTCCACGGTGAGGTGTGTGTGGGCAGTCCACGTGTCTGACCAGAACATTGACTGGGTTGAGACCAGCGAAGCCCAACAGCTTGTCTAATATGTGCGTTTGGGTCACTAATGGCTGTACGATAACCAGTGATGCGTGTAATAATGTTTGTATCCAAGGCCTGGGCCCATCCAATCGTTCATATAACAGAATGCAGCACGAGACTGAAGAGCCAACCATCTTGCTAGTTGCTGCATCAGCGCGTGCTCTGGAAAGAGAGTGGAAAGGCAGTTTTTGATTTGGTGAAGAAGCATACTTGAGCTGTAACCAAAAAAACAGACATTTGGAACGTTTGAGGTGAGGGAGCAAGTGTGGTGGAACAAGAATTGTTATCTTGCTACAGTAGCTGGATGAAATTATCCGTTAGCTGGCCAGAGAAATGTTGAGCAACATTATCAAACTTAGTTTATGGTGTAAAAATTTGCTGTCCAAAGTCAGACAGCTGGGGTAACGTTATCGAGGAACCAATTAGGTATAGTATTAACTGGTATATGACTCCTTGCTGTTCAATCTATAATGTTAGTTGCTCACTGGACCCTGGCAATCTGTGAAATATTAACTAGTTAGTTATCTATGAACTAATGTTTTCACTAGTTACTTTTCAGATTGAGAATTGGGTGAAAGAGGCATTGCTTGCTAAGGATCCGCCACATTTAAATTTTCGCCTAAAACGACACCCACATCTAACTGCCTGTAGCTCGGGACCTGAAGCAAGGATATACATTCTTGGTACCATTTGAAAGGAAACACTTAAGTTTGTGGAAATGTGAAATGAATGTAGAAAAAAAACGCATTATATCAGGTAAAAGATAATACAAAGAAATGCAAGAGAAAGGCCTTAATGTATTCCAGCCGGGGGTGCAATTTAGATTTTGGCCACTCGATGGATGCATTGTATGTGCAGTTTTAGACTGATCCAATGAACCATTGTAATTATGTTCCAAATGTGCCTAATTGGTTTATTAATATCATTGTATGTTCATAACTGTGCACTCTCCTCAAACAATAGCATGGTAAATTGGACAGTGCAGTTTAAGAATTTAAACCAATATCAGATATCTCCTGGGAAATTCTCATTACTTACAACCTCATGCTAATCGCATTAGACAACATTAGCTCAACCATCCCGTGGGGGACCCACCGATCCTGTAGAGGTTTAAATAAATGGATTTAGGGATCAAGTGTAGCTGGGCCTGGCTTAAGATTAATGCCAATAGAGGCGACGGGAACACCACACTTTCCCTCTGTCGATAACGTGGCTGCCTGAAAGAGAGCAATTATGCCAACACAGGCAGAACGTGTACAATGTAATAATGAGCATTGTAGCCCAAAGATATTGCTTTGTTTGTGTCTTAAACTTGACATACTGTAACACTGAGGGGGGATTGTTTTATTTGTTACTCGGTGAATGTTACTTTTTCACACATGTAGCCTTGTGTGGTGTTCGGGTCTGTGGGATCCATTTTCAGTGTTTAAAATAAATGATTTAAAAAATCAATTCTACCTGAGACTTATTGGCCTTGGCTCATTTTCTGTGAAGAACATGTACAAGAACACATTTTCAGAGTGCACCCCCCTACACATTATTACATGTGTGTTCAGGACCCAAGGATAATAAGTGTGGGTGTAGGTGAAAACAAGTAAAAATGAAACCGGTTTGCTTTGTCTTCCTCCTCCCTGGGCCTGCTGTTTCAACATCGACAAGTTCTTGGTGCTGTCTCACGCTCAACATAGACAGATTCTTGGTGCTGTCTCATGCTTTTCTCACACTCCTTACCCTTTGTAGTGAGTGAAACTGAAATGTTATTACAACACATTATTTAAAAAATATATATATGTATTTTCCCCATACACTACCCCAGCCAGGGAGGGTCACTAATAAAATAGCTTTGCATGTGTGGCTCACCACAATCAATCAGTATGGCAAATTCTCTGCTCAGAGGGCCTTAGAAATAATTTTTGCAGAGAGAAGCTAGTGTGGAAGGAGCATCTTCCACTTTGTAGAATCAGGATCATGTCTCTCAATTTGGAGTCTGACTGAGTTGGAAGAAGATGCGATTGACCCTCAGCCAGCCCCAGGACCAGCCCATCAGCAGGATAAATATGGATGTAAACATTTTTTGGAAATTGAATGGTCTTGTCCAAAGAATGAGCCACCACACATGGCTGTCAATGTGATAAGGATGCAACCAGGGCCGACGGATGGCGGTTACCCATGTGCAGGACAGTCTTCTTTTGAACTGTTCATCCAAGACACCATCCAAAAAATCATTCTGGACTGCACTAATTTGGAGGGAAGTGTGTTTTTGGAGCGAGACGGACCAAAATCATTTACATGCATACTTTGGGATTATTATCCTTATTATTATCCTTATTATCCAGCTTGTGTTTTCAGCTCCAATGGGAAATCCACAGATTCCCGTGGGATGCAGAGAACTTTTCCGTGCAACAATGTCTCTGGAAAACTTTCACATTTCCAGGACTATCCGCTTTGATAACCGAGACACCAGACCAGCTCAGCGGCAGAGAGACAAGCTAGCTGCAATCAGGTCAGTGTGGGACAAGTGGGTGGACCGCCTTCCCATGTTTTACAACCCTGGGCCCAATGCTACTGTTGAGCAGCTTATATAATTTAGGGGCCGCTGCTTCATCATATGTGTGGAACTTGCAAGTGTATAAGGGGAAGCCAGATAGGAGCCTGAGAAGAACCAAGGGATACGAGTTGTCCTGGACGTGACACAGGGACTCCGTGGCCACAACATCACATGCAATTTTTTTACTTCGTATAAGCTGGGACAGGAGCTCAAGAGGAAGCTGGTAGGAACAGTATGAAAAAAAAACAAGCCAGAGCTCCTACCTCAGCTGTTGAATACATGGAACAGGCTTAGTTTGTGTTCACGGCCGACACGTCCCTGGTGTCCTACTTGACAAAGAAAGGCAAATGTGATACTCATGATTATGCTGCATAGGGATGGGAGAATCTGTGGCCTGGAACATCAAAAACCATAAAGGATTACAATACTACAAAAGGAAGGGTGGACAGAGGGGAGCGCCAGCGGAGACGGCGCTGAGCAAGGCATTGGTAAGACCTCAAATCCAGAGGAGGCAACCAAGGACCCCAGCTTCTGCAGCCATCATGAGGATTCAGAAGGATGCTGGTGACCCATCCGCCCGACCCACAGAACCAACAACTCCAATACCGGAAGTGTGAGTTATGTTGTGTGTGTGTGTCTGACTCTCCTACCTTGGCCTGCTGTAAATATATGAGAGTGAGATGTTAGTAAAATTCCTGAACTAACTAAGTGTTTATCATTCTAGATGCAGCCAGTAGCAATAAGAAGCACTGCAATGTGTGAGGACCCAAGAAGGACAGGAAGACAGTACACATGCACATGCAGGAAGACAGTACACATGCATCAAGTGCAAGAAATACATTTGCAACACACACAGTGAAACTCTGTCCCTCTCGGTGTTTAGCCTGGCCTTAATTTGTGTTCAATGGGGCTCATTTATCATTTCCGTCAAATTTGTCCAGTTCAAAGCAAAAAATATCAAATGGTGATAAACTTTTCATTTCTGTCTGGGGAGGGGTTGGTACATGGGGCAGGCTTGGGAGGGGAGACAAACCGGTCAAAGGAGGGGGTCTGGTTTTCTGAGTCAGGTGTCCTGTTTTGAAGGCCCTTGGAGTCAGTTAGAGAACTCCTCTAGTTTAGGAATGGGGGACACTCCATAGCACAGGACACAGGGACAGAGAGAGGGCAGATAACTAGAGCCAGTAGATAGACATGGGTCCTAGGAAACATCTTCTACTCAACTGTAAAACATACATGCACAGTTCTGTTACTCACCGTGGCCTCCTCTCTTTCAGAGCGAAGCCCTCACTAACCCGCAAGTCTGCGATGCTGGCGTCTTTCCCAGCCCGGCTGGGGCAGTACAGTGACTGTCACCGGACGATGCTCTGTGTTCTCTGAGAGAGAAGAGGAAAAGGTTAGTACAGAGGAATTAGTGTTAAATCAAAGGATGGTGAAATATGCCACCACTCAACAGTGTGGTATGTGATGTTGCGTCACCTTTATGACCATGGCTCCTGTCAGATATTAGGAGATGAAGTCACACGTTGTGGCTGTCCAGGTGGCGTGAACGTTCGCAGGTCTGAGAGGGCGAGACAGCGCAAGAGAGAAACTTGTGTATGTTGTCATGTGAAATGTGTGTTGTGTAGATCAACAGTGTTGATCTGACTGACAGGTGGGAGTGACAGGTGGGAGGTCCTCCTGGATCTTCTTGTTGCTCCTCTGGGCTCTCAGTGGCCTTTGCAGCTCAGATAGGTGTGCTGGGATAACTACAACCAGGAACCAAAAAACACCATTATTATTCTCTGGATAATGGGGCGCGGTTTACCTCAACAGACATGCACTAACATGCGCTCTCACAAGGGGTAGGCAACTAGATTCGGCCGTGAGACGATTTGTCTGAGTGGGTGGTCAGAACATAATTTGTACACTGCAAATTGACCATAAGTAAAAACCAAAAACAGATTGTATTTGAAAATGAACAATTTCATATTTTGATTACATATTTATATTTTATTTTATATACATTGAGACACAATCACGTCTCTTTATTTGTAGGCCTACTTGGGAACAGCTATCCTGAATGAATAATTTTTAGCTGAATTTTACAAAAAAAATCAAATCCTAACAATATATGTACTGTATATTATTATTATTATTATTTTTTTCTTTTGGGATGTTAAAATAAAACAAACACTTGCCTCCTGTTGCCGACCTCTGCTCTAAATGTTACTGTGATATTGCCACTAACCTCCAGTTGAGAACCTAGCTGCAGTGGTTTTGGATGTGGTGAGTTGATGGCTGGATATAAATTCCCTTTGTCTACATGTTCAATCTCCTATAATATCCTCCATTATGACGTTGGGTCCGGAATCTGAGATGGGGTGAGGGCCAGGGCTGGGACAGGGGTCCCGGGTAGGCCTAGTCATCCACAAGCTTTCCTGCTCCTGGAGGGGGAACAGGGTCTCTTGCTGGATGGGGGAGGTCTCATCATTCCTGTTGGGCCCTGCCTACTGCTGGGCCTCTCTCACTCAAGTCACTTAAACCACGTAAAAAAATAATAATTAAAAGACCAACCCTAAAAAAATGGTAAATTACAGGACTTACTAGGCAAGTCAGTTAAGAACAAATTCTTATTTACGATGCTGGGCCAATTGTGTGCCGCCCTATGGTACTCCCAATCACGGCCAGTTGTGATACAGCCTGGATTCGAACCAGGTTGTCAGTGTTAGACACGTCACTATAGAGATGCAGTGCTTTAGACCGCTGCGCCACTCTGGCGCAATCTTGGCATTCCAAATGTTGATCTTCAGTCTCCTATCCAGCTCATGTTGCTGAACTATACAGCTGAAACACACAGGCCTTAGGTCAGATGTGAGTTCAAACTACAGTAGCAGAGTTTAGGTCAGTCCACATGGCTACAGTATGGGCATTCAAATTATAATTCAGGTCAACTTCGACTCACTTCTGCAGAGACAGACACTTCAGGTCAAAAGACTGGACGTACACAGGAGCCTGCAGGGTCTCGACCAACTGTTTAACACAAACACACATTGTTTTCCTTTAAGTGCCACTACAACCAGGAGGTGCAGTTTAGTGCGTGTGTGTACCTGCTCCAGGTCGCAGTAGCTCTTCCAGGGAGTGGTGCTGTCCGACCTGCTTGGCCATGTCTAGGGCCCTCTTCCTCTCCTACACCCGTTCCAGCTTCCTCCTGATGGATGGGAAGTGCTGCTCCATGTGGGTCAGCTCCGCCACCAGCACCCCCTTCCTGACGAAGGAATTACCTTGCATCATCAGAAAATGAACTAGTGCAGTGGTTCCCAAACCTTTTATAGTCCCGTACCCATTGAAAATTGGCCTCCCGGGTGGCGCAGTGGTCTAAGACACTGCAACACAGTGCTAGCTGTGCCACCAGAGATTCTGGGTTCGAGCCCAGGCTCTGTCGCAGCCGGCCGCGACCGGGAATTCCATGGGGCGACGCACAATTGGGCCAGCGTCGTCCGGGTTAGGCCGGCAGGGATATCCTTGTCTCATCGTGCACTAGCGACTCCTGTGGCTTGCACCAGGTCGCAAGGTCTACGGTTTCCTCCGACACATTGGTGCGGCTGGCTTCCGGGTTGGATGTGCGTTGTGTCAAGAAGCAGTGCGGCTAGGTTGGGTTTCGCATTGCTCTCGACCTTTGCCTCTCCCGAGTCCATACAGAACCGCTTGTTTCAATTTCAATGAGTTCAGATATCTCTCTTGTTCAGATATCGGTAACTGGACTGGAGGTAGGGCATGAAAGGGATAACAAATCCAGTTGTTTGTGTCCTCCGTTTCGGGAAAGTACCAGCGTAATTGCACACCCAGCTCACTCAGGTGCTTCGCTATATCACATTTGACATTGTCCATAATCTTGTTCATTTGCACACTTCATTTAAAAATCATACAATGATGAAAAGCCTGTGTGTTGTCCTTGTTAATGCAGACAGAAATGGGCTCCACCTTCTTAATCATAGCCTCAATTTTGTCCCGCACATTGAATATAGCTGTGGAAAGTCCCTGTAATCCTAGATTCAGATAATTTCCTTGTGAGAAAAAAACATCTCCTAGATAGGCCAGTTGTGTGAGAAACTCATCATCATGCAAGCATTAACAAGTGCAAATTATGGTCAGTTACGAAAACTTTAAGCTTTTCTATCAATTAAAAAAAACGTGTCAATACTTTGATAGCACACTTCTTTCTGTTATGTTGTAAAAGCATTACAAGGTCACTACCCATATCATTGCATAATGCAGAAAATACGAGAGTTCAGGGGCCTTGCTTTAAAAAAGTTAACCATTTTCACTGTCCTAAGTGTCTTTCAAGCTCTCGGGCATTCCCTTGGCAGCAAGAACCTCTCGGTGGATGCTGCACTGTACCCAAGTGGCATCGGGAGCAACTGCTTGCATGGGTTGCATGGGTGTTACCACTCCACTACTTTTGCACCATCAGCACTGATACCAACATCTTGACCTCCAATGTCCATTTGATGTTCCAAAGCTGTCCAGTACGTAAAAAATATCCTCTCATGTTGTCGTGGTTTGCAGAAGAGGATGCCTTCCTCAATTGACCCCCCATAAACATAACAGACATATACCAGGAGCTGTGCAAGGCCCGCCACGTCTGTTGACTCATCCAGCTGTAATGCATATAATTCACTGGCTTGTGTGCAAAGCAGTAATTGTTACAAAACATCTCCTGCCATGTCACTGTCGTGAAAGTGTTGTTTGATGAAGGCATTGTCTGTATAGTGGCTTATTTGATCAAATTTCATGTTTAGTTTCTAAATATCTGCGCAACAGTGAGAGAGAAAAAGAAAGTAGAAAATACGAACATACTTCCGGCGCCGACAGAGATGGCCGCCTCCCTTTGCGTTCCTAGGAAACTATGCAGTATTTTGTTTTATGTGTTATTTCTTACATTGGTTCTTACATCTTAGGTTTTATTACATACAGTCGGGAGGAACTACTGGATATAAGAGCAACGTCAACGACTTTCCCGAAGCGGAGCCTGTGTTTTGCCCACCACCCAGGACAATGGATCGGATCCCAGCCGGCGAACCAAAACAACGACGCCGTAAAAGAGGCAGACGAAGCGGTCTTCTGGTCAGGCTCCGGAGACGGGCACATCGCTCCCGAGCATACTACTCGCCGATGTCCAGTCTCTTGACAACGAGGTAGATGAAATCCGAGCAAGGGTAGCATTCCAGAGAGACTGTAACGTTCTTTGCTTCACGGAAACATGGCTCACTTGAAACACGCAATCGGAGTCGGTACAGCCAGCAGGTTTCTTCAGAAGCAGTCATCTTTCTGGTAAGAAGAAGGGCGGGGGGTATGCCTTATGATTAACGAGACATGGTGTGATCATAATAACATACAGGAACTCAAGTCCTTCTGTTCACCTGACTTAGAATTCCTCACAATCAAATGTCGACTGCATTATCTACCAAAATAATTATCTTCGATTATAATCACAGCCGCATATACCCCAAGTTAGAATTTCTTATAAAACAGATACATAAGGAATGTGGAGAGGACAGGCAGAAGCAGAATAAACAAGGGTTGTACACAGCCAGGGTCTGGCTTTTGGAAGCCAGGAAAAGAGTGGAAGGAGAAAAATGGTGAATGGAGAAAAATGGAGAAAAAGAAAGACCAAGATACCCTGCCCTCCGCTCCCACTATGGGAAAAAGTGGTCAATCGGGTGGGGGTGGGAATCAAAACCTATATCCTTCTCTATTGCCGCTCCGTGCTGAGCTTCCTCCAGCTTATGATCTGGGAGCGGATGGTGTGAGTCCAGAGGGGCAGAAAAGCACAGAGAGAGAGCAAGAACTGATTAGAGCAGTATTGAGAAGGGTACACATGGAGAGGGCATTGTTAGAGACTCAGACAGTGAAGGAAGAAAATAGGTCGGGGAGGGAAAAATATCAGACACTTTCACCGAATCAAAACCGATCAGGACTACTTAGGAAACCCTCCGATATAGGGGAGAAAAATAGACCACGGCCTGGGAGAGATTTACAGTACTATAGCAGGGAAGAAGACAGTGCAGAGAGAGAAGAGCAGTTTCCCCTGATAGAACTACCCAACCCCCAAGCTGGGATAAAGACAACAACCCACGGTTCGGGTCTATCGACCCTGGACACAGAGGGACGTAGAAATGGCAGTAGAAGGAATTCCACACCCTAAAACAGGACTGGCAGGTTTTGAAAGAGATCTAAACGGACTAGCGTCCAGTTTCAGGCTAAACACAGAGCAGTTAGAACCATAGTGGGGAAGGATTGGTTTGCTGCGCGCGGAGCCTGGGTGCCAACAGGGAATAATGGGGACGTTGTGCAGTGGAGCGCGGGACCGGGAGAGCTATTCAGGGCAAAAATTACAGAACTATGCCCTAACCTAACTGAATATTACCATCGACACGCCGACTTCTCTAAGGTAACTGAATGTAGACAGGGAGAAAATGAGACAGTCAGTCAGTACCTAGAACGTTTGAGAGATGTATTCAATGCCAACAGTGGTACGCCAGAACCAGCCCCCAGGGGGGATCAAAATGCTCCCTATTATCAGCAACTAAAAATAGCCTTTTTAAGTGGAATGCATGTTGAAATAAGCAGGGAAGTGAAAAAGAATCTAGTGGGGTGGGGGTTGGCAACTCTCGCAGAGGTGAAGAGATATGCAGTCCACCACGAACAGCATGGACAGATGGAAAAAAGGAAAGAGGAGAATAGGAGGGATGAGTTTTTAATGGCGGTATTAGAAGATAAAGCAACGGGGGCTGATAGAAAGGGAACGATATGCGAAGGGGGTAAAGAAGAGTTTAAATGTTTCAATTGCAACAAAACTGGACATTTCGCTAGAAGGTGTGGGGCACCTTGTAAATATTGCGATAAGAAGGGACATCAAAGCCGCAACTGTAAACGAAAACCACAGGGGAAGGGGGGCAAAAAAGAAAAGGAAGAGAGGCGCCCAAAACCTGACTCGGACAGCGAGGAAGATAAATCCTGACTAGAGACTGACACTGCTAAAATAGTCAGGAATGAAGTAGCGGACTGGTACAGCGAAAAGGACAGTGACTGTAGTAATAGTGCTTCAGACCTCAACAATCTAGATAAAATTGACGCAGAGACTGAGGTATTTGAATTAGCTACAGTAGACCTTGCTCTTGCTCAGGAAGAAAAACCTTTTTTGACACTTGCAGTAATGGGGAAGAGAATAAAATTTCTGTGTGATACGGGGGCGTGCAGGACAGCCATATGTAGTGAGGATGCACCACCAGGGATTCATCCCTCAGGGGATAAGATAATTGTTCGTTCTGTGTTTGGCCATCACTGTGTAGAGAGACTCTCGACTCCCATAACGCTCAGACATGAAATGACTGAGGGGGAGGCGACGGTCCCAGTACTCATATCAAAGTTGTGTCCTGTGAATCTATTGGGGAGAGATGTCATGAAACTCTTGAATATTGCCATAACGCCTACAGACAAAGGTATGAAAGCTCAGGTGGTTAAAGATAACATGGTAATCTGTGGGGAAGGAGAACCAAATTATTGGTATAGTCAAGATCTATTGAGGGGAGGTTTAACAGACATACCCAAAGCATTGATAGAACTAACAGATGATATAAAATCAGGACTAACTAAAATGTCGCCAGATGACTTGCACTGCACACTGTGGTATAACAGACACCCCGGCCCCGACCTGATATATGAGAGGACACTTCTGAGAACCACTGAGCAAACCATTGGTCTAAAATGGCTTTACTATGACTTAACTCATGCAGCCGTGGAGGTAGAACTGCCTACTCATATCCAGACCTTGTATAGAGAAACATGGTGCCCCCATGTGGCCCTAGCTAAAGAAAACACTGAGCAGTGGAAAGATATGGGATACTGGGTGTCAAAGGGAAAAAAACTGACAGACTGGGTAACGGGGGAGGGAGGTTTGCAACATAGCCCATCCACTGATAGATACAGACGAAAACTGAACTGGAGAGAAAACTGTGCCCCCGCAGTGCACATTAGTGATAGTGGGGGAGGGTTCTGAGAAGCAGAATACCTGTTGACAGTAGAACAGGAAGATGATTTAAAAGAGATACCCGAACATCTGTGGTCTCAAGGTCCCGGAGATGTGGGATTAATTAAGGGAGTAACGCCGGTACAAGTGGTTCCTAAATCAGATTATAGACCTTACCAAAAACAATACCCTTTGAAGCCGGAAGCAATAAAAGGAATAACACCCTCGTTTGAGCAGTTGAGGGAGGGAGGTGTTATCATACCGGGGGATGAAGCATTCTGTAACTCGCCTCTCTTCCCAGTGAAGAAGGCGTTCCCTAGCACTGATTGGAGAATGGTGATGGATCTACAAGGAGTCAATAGCAGTGTGATCCCAAGAGCACCTTGTGTGCCAGATCCACACACGCTGTTAAACCAGTTGAAGCCCGGGAATGCTTAATTTACTGTGATAGACCTGGCCAATGCATTTTTTAGTATTCCACTACATCCAGACAGTCAGGGATGGTTTGGATTTACTTTTTTGGGTCAGAAATGGGCGTATAGCCGCCTAGTCCAAGGCTATCTCGAGAGCCCCACGATCTATTGTCAGGCTATCACTAGAAATCTCGGAAAATTCGACCCTCCACGGGGAAGTCAAATTTTGACATATGTGGATGATATTCTGTTGTCCAGCCCCTCAGAGGAGGCCTGTAAAGAGGACACACTGGCACTGTTCCTCTTCTTGGCTGACCAAGGTCACATGGTTAATAAGAAGAAGCTGCAGCTCTGGCAGAAGCAAGTTATCTATTTAGGACACACCTTAACACAGGAAGGAAGAACACTTAATTTGACCAGGAAGACAGCCATACTAGAAGCGCCCAAACCATTTAACAAAAAATGGGAATGATTAACTATTGTAGAACATGGGTCCCGCATTTTGCATTACACACAGGGTTACTTAGTAATTTGATCTATGGTAAAGGCTATGACGGCGAAAGATAAGATAATATGGACAAAGGAGGCGGAAGAACAGTTTACGGCTATTAAACAGCTATTGATATCCGACACTGTTCTGGCATTTCCTAGGTATGACCGTGAATTCACACAGACCGTGGATTGCAGGGAGGGGTTCATGACATCAGTGCTGACCCAGAGACATGGAGGGAAAAATAAGCCAGTGGCCTATTATTCCTCCCGTCTTGATGAGGTGACACAGGCAATGCCTCTGTGTTTACAGTCGGTGATGGCCGCGGCACGGGCGGTGGAGGATTCCGCCTCTGTAGTGCTATATCATGATTTAACATTGAGGGTACCACATGCGGTCTCAATTTTGTTATTGGAACATAAAATGGCATACATGTCACCAGCTAGACATTTGTCTTGTATGATCATTCTGTTAAATATGCCAAATTTAACAATTGAGCGTTGTACTACTTTGAACCCCTCCACTCTAATTCCTATAGCCACAGATGGGAGTCCTCACGATTGTGTAGCGGAGACGGAGAAAATGGTTCTCCCCAGGGCAGATCTGACTGATATGCCTTTGACAGATGCAGAAGTAACTATGTTTGTTGATGGATCTTCTAGAAAGAATCCAGATGGCTCAAATGCTACTGGATATGCGGTAGTGACCCTCACTAAGGTGCTGGAAGCTGAAGCTTTACCAAAGCATTACTCTGCTCAACAAGCGGAAATTGTGGCCCTTACCAGGGCTTGTATATTAGGAAAGGGTAAATGCATAACGATACATACTGATAGCGCTTATGCATTTAACACTGTTCATGTATTCGCAGCACAGTGGAGAAACAGGGGCATGATAACCACAGCAGGTAAACCCATCACTCACGCGCAACTAATCTTGAATTTACTAGAGGCAATTCTACTACCAAAAAAATTTGCCATTTGTAATTGCGAGGCACATACTAAGGGCATGGACAGCGTCAGTATTGGAAATAGACGGGCAGATGAGGAAGCGAAGAGAGTGGGGGGGGGGAAACCACACTCACACATAGACTCACACTTAAATGAGGAAGTTCATATCGACACCAAAATACTGAGGGAAAGTCAGCTTAGAGCCCCCGTTAAGGAAGTTACTAAATGGGTCAGAATGGGAGCTGTAGATAGAGGAGGTATTTGGCATAAAGGGAATCTACCTGTTTTACCTAAGTCACTGTTTAAATATGCTGCTGTATTGATACATGGGCAAAGCCATGTATCAACAGGGGGGATGGTAGGAATGGTTAAACAACACTTTGTAGCATATGGAATAACTAACTATTTTAAAAACTTTTGCTCACGGTGTACTATATGTGCACAAAGTAACAACCAAGGTGCAGAGTAAGGGTACCACAAGGGGTTTACCCAGCAGCTAAGTACCCATTCCAACAGTTGGAAATGGACTTTATTGAATTAACTAAGAGTGAAAACAAGAAGTGGTGTTTAACAATAATTGACAAATATACCAAATGGGTAGAAGCGTTTCCTACATCCTCAGCAGACGCAGAAACAGTGGCTAGAGCATTATGTCAGGAGATAATTCTGCGATTCGGATTACCAGAAACTATTTATAGCGACAATGGTTCCCATTTTTCTAATCAAGTAATTGATCATATAGGTCAGAAATTGAATATAAATATGAAGAAACATTGTTCTTATCACCCCCAAAGCGCTGGCCTTATCGAGAACATGAATCGATCGGTAAAAGGTCGATTAAGGAAAACACACCTAAGTACTGGAATGAACTGGGTAAAATTCCTGCCCATAGTGTTAATGACTATTAGAATAACCCCTGATAGGGAGGGGCTATCTCCATTTGAGAAGGTTTTTGGTAGACCCTATAGAATGCCCCAATTAGGGCGATTGGAGGAAGCAAATGTAGAAATAGAAAGCAGTATGGTGGAACACATGAGGAGGTTGTTCATTAATCAAACCCGTATGTCAAAAGTTTTATGCCCAGCAGGAGAACTACAGAAGGAGGTGGCACACGAGATTCAACCAGGAGACTGGGTCTGGGTCCAATCACTAAAGAAAAAAAACTGGAAGCAGCCTCGGTGGGAGGGACCATTCCAAGTACTACTGGTGACTGCCTTCGCTGTGAGATTAGCCGAAAGAGCTACCTGGGTGCATATCACACATTGTAAGAGGGTAAGGCACGCCAGAACACTGTCGAACAATCACAGGAGTAGGAGAGGAACCGTGACCCATATGGAACGGGGGTCAAACTCCTTCTGAAAATTCCCTATACCCGACCTTTCCCCAGCTGTGAGCGTTCATAGAAGTGAAGTGATGGCTTGGCCTCTGGCTGTTGATATGTTCTCGGGGAGAGGGTGGGGCTTCACGTGTGCGCTGACCGTCCTGAGCTGTTTTATTGTGGGGGCCATATTCCTGATTCTCACCATGATCCCCCGGAGAATGCCAAAGAGGATAATTTGACTCGTGCTAGTTGAGGGAAGTGGGATGTTACCAAAGATTCTCAAAAGGTCGCTGAAACAAAATAGTAAGGAAGTGAGGGTGGAATTGGGCAAGGATCTCTCAGTAGAATTTTGTGTAGACCAATTGGGGTCATTCACTCCTTGGCAGTCTAGAACCATGGGGCTCTATGGGAAGTATTTGTGTAAATCACCGTGTAAGTCGTGGAGCCAGGTCATAGCTCACACTGAAAGGGATGGCTACGTAAACCCATACACTCAATTTGGGACCAGGTGGAGTATAGTAAGGGTTGGCGTTTTGGACTGTGTTCCCGAGCAGAGGAAGTATTGTATAAAGGTGCGAATTAACATTAAGGCGGTCAATACTCAGGACCTCGGGTTATGGTATGTGGGCTTCGACCAGTTTTCAACTGATACTATGGTACCGTTCCAGGTGGCAGAAGTTAGAGTCGATAAGTAGAATATGATTGGCCGAAGTTCAACCAATCCCTCTAACACAACGGCTATTCCTAGTGTAATCATCCAGGGTAAAGGACCAGTACGAATAGTTCAGACCAAAGACCTTAAAGAAGTTATAGAGGTGGAGACTGGGTTTGGGGAGTCCAACTTATGGTTGGAATGGATTCAATATACGGCCAGATCAGTGGCTAAAGAAGAATGTTATGCCTGTGCAAACGCAAAACCCCAGTTAACAACTATCCCTTTCCCACTGAACGGAATTAATTCCCCTAAGGGAATGGCATGTATGGTAAAGCTGTTCATGAAAGCAGGAATGCCAGATAATGACAGTTGTATTGATTTGCACTATTTATATCCCCAGGTTCCCCTTAAATCAATACTTCCTCCCTTTACCGTGACGAGAGGAGAATATTACTGTTTGGCCAGATACAGTACACATGGGAAATACGTGGGGGAAGATAGTACTTGCAATAGGACAGAGAATATTACCACTGACGAGATCATGTCTGATTTGACAGGCTGGTTGAACTCTGGGGATTTCAATATGTTGAAGTGGGCCAGGGCGGACATCTGGTGGTTGTGCGGGGGAATGAGTTTGTGGCCAGTATTGCCGACTGATCTGATTGGACTGGACTATGTGCCCTAGTACATTTAGGAATGCCTTTTACACTCATACAACACCAAGACATGAAGTTAGCCAAACGAGAGAGAAGAGATGCTCCATCTGGGTCTTTTGACGACAGAGTATATATTGATAACATTGGGGTTCCACGAGGTGTGCCGGATGAGTTCAAGGCAAGAAATCAGATACTAGCAGGATTAGAGTCAAGCATTTTCTGGTGGTCTACTCTCAATAAGAATGTAGACTGGATTAATTATATTTATAATAATCAACAGCGCTTTATCAATTATTCCAGAGATGCGATTAAAGGGTTGGCAGAACAGACTGAAGCAACCAGCCTGATGGCTTGGCAGAATATAATTGCATTGGATATGTTATTGGCTGAAAGGGGAGGAGTATGTGTGATCTTCGGGAACATGTGTTGTACTTTCATCCCGAATAACACAGCTCCGGATGGATCTGTGACCAAAGCCTTAGCTGGTTTGACCACCCTGGCTCACGAGTTGGCAGAAAACTCTGGGGTGGATACTTCCCTGACTAATTGGTTTGATAGTACGTTTGGAAAATTGAAAAATTTTATAATCACTGTTTTATGGGCTGCATCCACCTGCATGACTGTTTTAATTTTATGCGGCTGTTGTCTAATTCCCTGTGTGCGAGGCTTTGTTTCCAGGACTCTGGAGAGATCAATGACACTACAGATGGTGCGTTATGGGCCGATTCCAGGTTCTGACCTGTGGAGGCCTGAAGGCATGTCTACAGAGGAAGTGGACGAATCTGGATCTGTCATTTCTGGGGAATTTATGTTTGATGAGACTAGTGTTGAGATGAAGGGGAATTAGATTGTAATTTGTTTCCATGATTAAACTGTTTTTTTTAATGAAGGTCGTGACGAAAATCCAGAAGGAAGAGTTATGATTCTGATGTAGGTTTAAAAACAGTTGGAGTTAAAGTTAGATTTGATTAATGATGAGTGAAGAGTCGGATAAACATTTATAATAATTTTGATTATGTGTCTATTCATATGATAATCTGATAAACCGTTATAATAAGGTTAGTATGAGTAGGTTGATAGTTTCATTTTTATGATATAAGGTAAACTAGATGTAGGTTTGAATGTGTAATATTTGATCAAAGGGAGGATTGTTAGAGGAAATTATAGTTGAAATGATTAATTATATATACATTTGTGATTAAAACCATTTATTCTGATACTATTATGTTATGATATGAAATGCATGGGTTCTTGGTTCTAGGCTGTTACTGAAAATGTAAGCAGAACTAATTAATTGTCTGTGCCTCTTGGGCAGTTTAAGGGGGGAGATGCTACAGCTTTTCAGACAGATAAGAAAGGTTTGGGTGGTGTTCCATTAGTGGAGAAAAGTATATAATTTAGACAGTTTGGAATGTAGTTTATGGGGGGGGGGTAGAAGAAGAGTTCCAGACCTAAAAACAATGGGCTCTTGTGAGAATCGGAGAGAGGGTAGGAAACTGATGATGTCATTTCCAGTTTATAACCTGTGGAAATATGTGTATGCGTTTAGTACTCTCTTGTAATAAACACTGTTTACCTTTGGCTTTTAAGACTGGTCTCAATCTACTTCATGCATAATTAATGAACTTACAATTCATTAATGAATTAGAAATGAGTGCGAATTGATTTTGGCAATAAAACATACAGGAATTTAGAATTCCTCTATCAGTAACTAGCCCAGTGAACAAGCACCAAACCAGCGTGCGTGAGTGCAGAGTTGGATGGTGAGACGTGCATTGCATGACGTGCAATTTTGTGCCGTTCCTAACAGAATAAAGCTACATGACTGGTGCTACATATTGGAGTTCCGTGTCGATGACTGATTGTACACAACACCAGAAGAGTACTGTTACAGTGGTGCCGTGACCGTTCTTCTGGATCGGATCATCCTTCGCTGGATTTCCATCCCAGAACTTCGCCGTGGTTGCTGTTGAAGAATCAGATAAGACGTTGCTGGTGCAGTTTGGCGATATCGCATTTCGCCACAAGATGGCGCCACTAGAACGTTTTATTATTGCAATTGATAATTTCTCTGGCTGAGGCTCTTCACAGACAAAGGATAACTTTTGTGTTACTTGTTTATTTGCAATTCTGATGTATATCTGATATACGTAGGGTGAGTTTTACCAGTGCACTAGATATAGGTTAGATTTTGTCGTGAGGTAAAAAAAAAAATATATATATATATGTTTTGCTGTTTACATTTTCATTAGGGTGTTGATTTCCCATTGTTAAAATGGAAGGTGTTGGGAGAGGTAGGGGTTTCCTGTCATTTAATCTGTCACCCTCTGTGGGTAGGGGTTCAGCCAAAATTCCAGTTACTTCTACACCTATGCCCAAACTGGAGGGTTTTGATGATAGTTTATCCATGGACACGCCCAAGGATGTGTATGAAAGAGTTTTGCCAAATACAGGGAGTGGGGAGGTCTCCATGGATTTCATACCAGACATAGTACAGCAGATTGGTCATTCCATTGGGGAGAACATTGCCTCCTGTTTGGAGTTAAAGGCAATTGTTGGACATGTTGGGGACAATGTTATGGGGAGTGTATGCAGCTCGAGGGGTATGGATGTGTCAGGCCTGAACCTGGTATTGAAGTCTGATATCAGGGAACCGGTGTATTTTCGGGGGGATGACTCTGAAAAGTGCACAGTGCATGAGTGGGAGGATATGGTAATGGTTTACATGCGTAAGAGGGACGTGTCTGTGATGGACCAAGCAGTTGAGGTTATGGGCAGGCTTATGGGAAGGGCCCGCGATGTTGTTAAAGTTGGCATACGCAGCAATCCCTCCATTGATTTATCTAAAGGCCCGAGTCCCATGTTTGACATACTGAAACAACATTTTAGCGACACTGTTTTTTCAAGCATGCCCCTTGCTGACTTTTATGCCACATTACCTCTGACTGATGAACAACCATTTGAATATTGGCTCAGACTGAACAGGGCTATGGAGGTTGCTGAAGATTGTCTAAAGAGACAGAAAAAAAGTGTTGAAGAGCCATCTCGTGAGCTCACAGTCATGTTTATCAGACATTGCCCTAATGCTGAACTGTCGATTATCTTTAAGTGCAAGCCATGACAGCAGTGGACTGCTGCAGATGTTCATGAGAGGCTGGATGAATACAGGAGGGAGCGGAGGTACTCTCACTTATCTAAGGTGACCCCAGCCATCGCAACAATGAAGCAGGAAGTTGGTGCTGTCATGCCGATCACCATGCCTGCTGTGAGGTCCCACATGGAAGTAATCAATACGTTGCCTTACCCAGCCCAGACTATTCAGGGCTCAGCTGAGCCCATGGTACGTATCCTTGCCATGCTGGAGCGTGTGCTGGAGCAGGGGCCACAACAGTCTGACCATAAGTTCCAAAAAGGGAATAGGAGCAAAGTGAAGTCTAATGGGCCATGTAACGTGTGCGGGGATGCTGGACATGATACTTACTTTCACTGCAGGGCCAATAAGCTCTGCTTTCTTTGTCATGTAGCTGGCCACGCACGCTCTCAGTGCCCCAAGGCCGCAGCTCTGAGCACAGCTAGTGGAGTCCCTACAGTAATCACTGCTCAGCTTCCGGGAAAACTAGTAGGCCTGCATGTAGAAGGGGAGAGTGTTGGGCCTTTTGTAGAGTCCCCATCAGTGAGAGCTGTTGATTTGGAGTCTGTATATAAAAGTGTTTGTGACGAAATGGAGACTGAGAAGAGTATCATAATGCAGAACACACAGAGACTTTCCCCGTATGATGATTTATTCTATGCCAAGGTGTTAATAGGACGAGAAGTAGAAGTGAGAGCTATGCTTGACAGTGGGTCCATGGCTTGTACCTTGAGCTCTAGGGTCTTACCTGAACTGTTGCATGCAGGAGTGTTGAAAAGTCCATAATTGAGTCCTACAGAGGTAGTCTTGGTTGGTTGTGGTGGGTTGAAGACGAGGCCTTTGGGAGTATGTGAGCTGGAGATGGAGGTGTACGGATGTAGAGTTGCTGTGCCTACACTGGTGGTTGAAGGCCAGAGTGATGACCTCATCTTGGGCAGCAATCTCCTAAAGCACTTGATTCGCCACCTGAAGACGGATGGAGATCTCTGGAAGAGGGTTTATACTCCTGTGTGTGATGGGGGTGAGGAGAGCAAGCTAACCGAGATGATGGCTAATGTGGAGAGATGGAGAGACAGTGAAGTACCTGACAAAGTTGGAACTGTGAGACTAAAAGGGGCTGTGACTCTAGAGCCTATGCAGGAGCACTTAGTCTGGGGCAGACTACAAAACACTCAGAATCTATCAGCTGGCAGTGCTGTTGTCATTGAGCCCAGCAGTTCAAGGTCAACACCAAGGTCAATACTGGTAGGGAGGACAGTAGCTCTATTGCGGGGGGATGGGTGGCTCCCTGTTAGAGGGATAAACCCTTCTCAGAAGACAGTGACATTGAGACGAAACACCACTCTAGCCGATGTCTTTCCTTGCATGGCTCTAGAGGACTTTGACTGTGCGGGTGTGAATGATGGTTCATCAGCAGCTTTACAGCAGCAAGTGCAGAGAACGGCTGATATACTCACTGACTGCCAAGATGACTTGACACTGACTGACGGTTCCAGCCAACTTCACGATACTGACGGACCTGACAGTTCAAGCGAGCCCAAGGTCTTGCGTGACTTAGGTTTGACTGATATTGATGTCTCCTCCTGTCAAGCGTCTCCTGCTGGTAAGAAGAAACTCATCCAGCTCATAGCTGAGTACCAGTCTATTTTTTCCAGGCACAAGTTGGATTGTGGAAAAGCTTCCGGATGTCTTCAACGCATTCAACCGAGTGATGAGAAACCCTTTCGGATGCCCTACCGATGCCTTTCACCAAATAATTATGAGAAGCTCAAACAAGCATTGAATGAGATGGAAGAACGTGATATCATAAGGAAGTCTAGTAGTGAGTTCGCCTCTCCCCTTGTCCTTGTATGGAAGAAGTCTGGAGACCTGAGACTCTGTACTGATTTTCGTTTGCTCAATGCTCGCACCATCAAAGACGCCCACCCACTCCCTCACCAGGCTGACGCGCTGGCTGCGTTAGGTGGAAATGCCTTTTTCTCAACAATGGACCTTACCTCTGGCTACTACAATGTGGAAGTGCATGAGGATGACCGGAGATTCACAGCTTTTACGTCCCCATTTGGATTGTACGAATACAATCGAATGCCACAGGGGTTATGTAAAAGTCCGGCAACCTTTATGAGGATGATGCTAAACATCTTTGGGGATCAGAACTTTCTTAGCCTGCTGTGTTACCTTGACGATGTCTTGGTCTATGCGCCCACTGAAGATCTGGCTATACAGCGCCTGGAAATGGTTTTTGAGCGTCTCAAGGCTCACAACCTGAAGTTGGCACCAAAAAAGTGTAACTTTCTGCAGAGGTCTGTGAAGTTTCTGGGGCATATCATTAGTGCGGATGGTGTAGCTACAGACCCTGAGAAGGTGAGGGCCATTACAGGAGTAACAGAAGCTGATCTGATGAAAGATGGCACTGACATTCCATCTCAGAAGAAATTGAGGTCATTCCTTGGGATGGTGGTGTATTATCAACAGTTCATTGAAGGTTGCTCGACCATTGCAAAACCTCTCTTTGGATTGACTACTGGACACAAGGCTCCACGCTGGAAAAAGAAGCGAAGCTCACCTGTCAGGAAGTTGACGGCTGCCGACTGGACAACAGAATGCAGACAGGCCTTATTCCAGCTAAAGCAAGCCTTACTGGACCAGGTTTTGTTGGCCCACCCCAACTTTGAAAAACCCTTTCTACTCTCGGTGGATGCATCCAGCAATGGCTTAGGTGCTGTGCTATCTCAGGTGCAGGAACCGGGAGCTACAGCGAGACCTATAGCCTTCGCGAGCAAGTCCCTCAGTTATGCACAGTCAAGGTATCCTGCGTACAGGCTCGAGTTCTTTGCCATGAAATGAGCTATCTGTGACAAGTTCCACCACTGGCTACGGGGACAGCAGTTCACGGTATGGACGGATAATAATCCCTTGACATACATTCTGACCAAAGCAAAGCTTGATGCTTGTGAACAGAGATGGGTCGCCAAGCTGGCACCGTACGAGTTTGACATTAAATACATCCCTGGAAAAATGAATGTTGTTGCAGATGCTTTGAGCAGAGAGCCCTTCGTACGACCCAGTGCACTCCATCGCCTGACAAGGGTCCCGTACGAGACCTTACTAGCTGAAGCCGACGCTGTGCGCACAGAGTGCAAGATGTGTTTCGCTGGTCCAGCCACCCCTTTGACAAAGCCTCTGACTCCAACGAAGTGGTCATTAGCTGTCAGGCTACTGTTGACCCCCCATCTGGTGCTTTATCAAGACATGAAGTTGCAGCTGTTCTTCATTCACATAGGTGCTGGGTGGGTGAAGTGGGCTCACATGTACTGCTGTTGCCACAGCTCCCACAGGCTGTTATGCCATCAGAGCAGACCGGTGTCGATGTTCTGCCACACAACCTACTGATGAGTAAGCAGCGTGATGACAACGTGATCAGCAAAGTCATCTTCTTTGTTGAGAGGGGGAGAAGACCATCCCGGAGAGAGCGTGCCCATGAGAGTGTTGAGGCTTTGGGTCTTCTCAGAAGTTGGGACAAGTTGACCATGAAGATGGGTGTACTGTATCGTGTTTCGAAGAATGTGGTTACAAAGAGGAAAATGTATCTGTATGTGGTTCCAGCCTCCATGAAAGCAATGGTGTTGAAGGGTGTCCATGATGAAGCTGGCCACCAGGGCCAACAGAGAACAGTCTACCTGACAAGACAGAGGTTCTTCTGGCATGGCCTTGAGAGGGAGGTAAAAGCCTATGTGAAGTGCTGCAGGAGATGCGTGGTGAGCAAGACTCCTGATCCGGAAGCAAGAGCTCCTCTTGAGAGCATAATAACAACTGAGCCTCTTGAACTAGTGTGCATAGACTTCTGGTCTGCAGAATATACTTCAAACAAATCCTTGGATGTGCTCATTGTTACTGACCATTTTACCAAATTAGCTCATGCCTTCTTGTGTCCGAACCAGTCTGCTAAGTCAGTAGCTCATCATTTCTGTGTCTACGGGATGCCTCGCCATATACACTCAGACCAGGGAGCCAACTTTGAGAGCGCTTTAATAGCCAAACTGTTGAGTGTTGCAGGCGTTCAGAAGTCTCACACCACGCCGTACCATCCGATGGGGAACGGGTCCTGCGAAAGGATGAATAGGACTTTGGGAAACATGATCCGGGCCCTGCCAACGAGAGCAAAGCACAGATGGCCTCAGGCGCTGAAGTCCCTTACGTTTGCATACAATTGTACAATCCCAATCCACGAGACCACAGGCTTTGCCCCTTTCCTGCTAATGTTTGGGAGGACGCCAAGACTGCCTGTTGACATAGTCTTTGGCTCTGTCATAGAGAACCCAGAAGTTGTCGACTATGACCAGTTTGTTCAGTCTTTGAGGAGAGATCTGAAAGAAGCCATGAATGCAGCACAGGCATCTGCAGCGAAGCAGTTGAAGAGGCATGCTGACCTTTATGACAGACGAGTCAGAGGCGCACCAGTGGAGATTGGGGATCGAGTATTGCTGGCTAACAAGGGGGAGCGGGGAAAGCGGAAGCTCGCTGACCGTTGGGAGGATGCTGGCTAACAAGGGGGAGCGGGGAAAGCGGAAGCTCGCTGACCGTTGGGAGGATACTGTCTACCTTGTCACTGGATTGAATGCTGACAGTCACACTTTTAAGATTCAGAACAGCTCCACTGGACGGGAGAAGACGGTACATCGCAACCTGATAATGCCAGTCAACTTTCTTCCTCTTCCCCATGCTGCTGTTGAGGAGGGAACAGACATGTCTGGATTAACAGAGACTGAGGACATGAATGACAGCCTAGTGGTCTCAGCTGCCATGGACACTGCAGTGGATGATGGTGCTGAGTACAGAACCAGAGTGTGGGTGTCAGAGTTGTCTTCTGAAGGAACAGGTGACACAAGCCTGGAGGGTGATGTGCGATCCTTGGATGCTCAGGATATTCCACCTTTGGATTCCGTGGATGATATACTGCAGCTGGAAGGTCTGCCTTGATCAGAGAGTCTTCAAGAATCTGACAGAGACTGTAACAGTGTAGTGAGTGAGCTAATTTTCATTAGTGTACTTAACATGTGACAGGCATGTTTACCTATGAGGACTAAGGGGTTTGATCAATCGCTTTTCACTCTAATTCTCAAGGAGAATAGTCTAATGACTGGAATATTTAGTGACTGATTTAAAGCAGGGTCTGCATCCTTGATATACACAGCGTTACCTTTTAGTTTTCTCTATTAGGTAGTATATTTTTTTTCTCTGGATTATTCTGTACATATGTTGAGTGTCTCTGTATCTGGTATGTTTGCACAGTGCCGTTTTGTATTTTGTTATTTTTCTTGGCAAGTGGAATTCAGTAGGGGGGAGTGTAACAGGGTTATTATATTGGTGATTCCCCTTGCCACTTTATTGTTAAGCCAATGGGTTTTTGGTTTGAGTTTGTCTTGCCTTCACCTACTCAACATGGCATCTTATTGGCTGGTTTGCGTAGCTTGCTTACGAGGGGGATGTTCCAGTTAGAATCGTCCCAGTGAACAAGCACCAAACCAGCGGTAAGTTGTTGGTTGCAAAGCACCGTACGTCAAAAGTGATTTTATGCTCCCAAGTGATGATTTAAATGTACAATTTATATCAAATTGTTTGTAAATGTTCACACACAAGATGCAGCGTTTTTTGGAGAATATTTGTTGTGCATTTGGTTGTAAAGAATTCCCGCCAGTACTAGCTAGCAACCTACTGTGTCTGGTGGGGGGTGAGGGGTGGGGGGGGGGTTCATATACTTTGTACAGTGCGTGAGTGCAGAGTTGGATGGTGAGACGTGCATTGCATGACGTGCAATTTTGTGCCGTTCCTAACAGAATAAAGCTACATGACTGGTGCTACATATTGGAGTTCCGTGTCGATGACTGATTGTACACAACGCCAGAAGAGTACTGTTACATTAGCATGCAGGCGTGATGGGTCTGGACCAAATCAAATCAAATCAAATCAAATTGTATTTGTCACATACACATGGTTAGCAGATGTTAATGCGAGTGTAGCGAAATGCTTGTGCTTCTAGTTCCGACAATGCAGTGATAACCAACAACTAATCTAACTAACAATTCCAAAACTACTGTCTTATACACAGTGTAAGGGGATATAGAATATGTACATAAGGATATATGAATGAGTGATGGTACAGGGCAGCATACAGTAGATGGTATCGAGTACAGTATATACATATGAGATGAGTATGTAGACAAAGTAAACAAAGTGGCATAGTTAAAGTGGCTAGTGATACATGTATTACATAAGGATGCAGTCGATGATATAGAGTACAGTATATACGTATGCATATGAGATGAATAATGTTGGGTAAGTAACATTATATAAGGTAGCATTGTTTAAAGTGGCTAGTGATATATTTACATAATTTCCCATCAATTCCCATTATTAAAGTGGCTGGAGTTGGGTCAGTGTCAATGACAGTGTGTTGGCAGCAGCCACTCAATGTTAGTGGTGGCTGTTTAACAGTCTGATGGCCTTGAGATAGAAGCTGTTTTTCAGTCTCTCGGTCCCAGCTTTGATGCACCTGTACTGACCTCGCCTTCTGGATGATAGCAGGGTGAACAGGCAGTGGCTCGGGTGGTTGATGTCCTTGATGATCTTTATGGCCTTCCTGTAACATCGGGTGGTGTAGGTGTCCTGGAGGGCAGGTAGTTTGCCCCCGGTGATGCGTTGTGCAGACCTCACTACCCTCTGGAGAGCCTTACGGTTGAGGCGGAGCAGTTGCCGTACCAGGCGGTGATACAGCCCACCAGGATGCTCTCGATTGTGCATCTGTAGAAGTTTGTGAGTGCTTTTGGTGACAAGCCGAATTTCTTCAGCCTCCTGAGGTTGAAGAGGCGCTGCTGCGCCTTCTTCACGACGCTGTCAGTGTGAGTGGACCAATTCAGTTTGTCTGTGATGTGTATGCCGAGGAACTTAAAACTTGCTACCCTCTCCACTACTGTTCCATCGATGTGGATAGGGGGGTGTTCCCTCTGCTGGTTCCTGAAGTCCACAATCATCTCCTTAGTTTTGTTGACGTTGAGTGTGAGGTTATTTTCCTGACACCACACTCCGAGGGCCCTCACCTCCTCTCTGTAGGCCGTCTCGTCGTTGTTGGTAATCAAGCCTACCACTGTTGTGTCGTCCGCAAACTTGATGAGCTTAGTTCAAATCAACTAAATGTAAACTTTCTCAAACTTGTCATTTTGTGAATTACACTGTACATACATTTACTGAAGAAAATGGACCGTAATTAACTTCACTTGCTAGGAATATTGGGTAGATAGCTAGCCAACCTACCTCACCAAAACTTGGTTTCGAAATTATAACAGGCGTGCAATGACAGGTAGCTAACGTTACAACTCTAAACAACATGAATGACATTATGTTGACTGGGAAAAGAGAATTCTAAGAATTTATCTGGTGGAGTGTAAGCAATACCGCATATTTCGGGTGTCGGCTTGATACGATCTGTTCGACATTTTTTAATTGACGACTCTAGTGCACTCCACAAATGATCGATTGAAATAATTCTGGTTAACTCCTTTTCTGCTCCAATTATGTCACGTGCTTATACAGGCACGCACGAACAGATGGAGCGAGAGGATGGAAATGGTTGCAAAGCAAAATATCCCCACTTGGGTGCGCCAGAGCATTAAAATCCTTGACCTGGCGCCCGAAACCTGCACTTTGATGCAGTTTATGAATCACAGAACACCCTGACCATGCATGCACAGGTAGGTTCGTGATGTTGACGTCCTGCATTTTAAACATGCTTGTAGGCTACAGATACAGATAAGACACTGTTTTGAACTCAGATCAAGCATCGTTTTTTTCCAACCTGATTGGCTTTTCTAGAACTAATGTAACAGGTGGGACCTATGGGGAGATAATAAATTACTGCTATCCCTTTAAAACGCAACTGTAATCAGCCATTTTGAGAAGATTGCTATGGGACCTACACCATGTGCCTTCTCTCTTTAGTGTCCAATACATGTTTCAGTGTTTTAAAAGTGTCCTCATTCTAAACCCTTTATTTTAAATGATCAATATTATTACAATTAGTTGTATGAAGATGCTAATCATGTAAATGTTATTGACTATAGGTTAAACAAGTTCTTTGGAGTAGATGGTGAGAAAGGACCGTTTGAAAATAGTTTTACATGTAAGTTACCCTAATTTATCTAATGTCAGTAGATTTAGTTCAATGTCATTATTGTGACCAACTGGCATTTTCATGTATTTTGTATAGACTTAATTCCAGCCGCTGTTCTTATATTATTTTAACTTGCATTTAATATTAACATTTTTAAGTAGTAGGCTTTGAGGCTTTGGCCACTAGTGGCCTAACTTCCCCATTAGTCTGTGTTTGATTGCATTTGAGAGCATTCTTGGTCAGGGTAGTATTCAGTAGTACTTAAAGGCTAAATGTATTTATTGGGGCCACTATAGTCCAGTAGGTCACACTAACATATTTCGGAACTTACTACTAGCCTAGTTACATTTTTGGAGAAACAGCTAAGCTGTTAACTGTAAGCTACTCAGTCGATTTAGTGTCAGATTGATTTAGTAAATATTGGCCTACATGCATTTACAATGACATATTTTTGTTTTATTCCCGCAGTATACATTCATTGATACACAGCAGTGGGGCTGAGGAGGCATCACTTTGATTTGTGCATAGCTGCAGTATTCCAAACCCGGTGCCTGAGGACAGCGTGAGCCGTGCAATAGAGCCAAATAATGGTAAGTGACAGCTTATTGGGAGCAGACAGGCCGGATGGCAGAGGTAATGTAGTAAACCATACAACAACTTTGCCCTTCAGCCTGCGTCTATCAGCCACATTAAACCAGGTGAGGCTGGTGAGCTTTATATACACTACCGGTCAAAAGTTTTAGAACACCTACTCATTCAACAGTTTTTCTTTGTTTTACTATTTTCTACATTGTAGAATAATAATGAAGACATCAAAACTATGAAATAACACATATGGAATCATGTAGTAACAAAAGAAAGTGTTAAACAAATCTAAACATATTTGAGATTCTTCAAAGTATCCACCCTTGATGCCTTGATGACAGCTTTGCACACTCTTGGCATTCTCTCAACAAGCTTCACCTGGAATGCTTTTCCAACAGTCTTGAAGGAGTTCCCACATATGCTGAGCACTTGTTGGCTGCTTTTCCTTCACTCTGTGGGCCGATTCATACCAAACCATCTCAATTTGGTTGAGGTCGGGTGATTGTGGAGGCCAGGTCATCTGATGCAGCTCTCCACCACTCTCCTTCTTGGTCAAATAGCCCTTAAACACCTTGGAGGTGTGTTGGGTTATTGTCCTGTTGAAAAACAAATGATAGTCCCCCTAAGCCCAAACCAGATGGAATGGCGTATCGCTGCAGAATGCTGTGGTAGCCATTCTGGTTAAGTGTGCCGTAAATTCTAAATATATCCCTGAAAGTGTCACCAGCAAAGCACCATCACACCTCCTCCTCCATGCTTCATGGTGGGAACCACACATGCTGAGATCATGCGTTCACGCACACTGTGTCTCACGAAGACACAGTGCTTGTGTTTTTTGGCCCAAGCAAGTCTCTTATTATTATTGGTGTCCTTTAGCAGTGGTTTCTTTGCAGAAATTTGACCATGAAGGCCTGATTCACACAGTCTCCTCTGAATAGTTGATGTTGAGACGTGTCTGTTACTTGAACTCTGTGAAGCATTTATTTGAGTTGCAATTTCTGAGGCTGGTAACTCTAACTTGTCCTCTGCAGCAGAGGTAACTCTGGGTCTTCCTTCCTGTGGCGGTCCTCATGAGAGACAGTTTGATCATAGCGCTTGATAGTTTGCGACTGCACTTGAAGAAACTTTCAAAGTTCTTGAAATGTTCCTGATTGACTGACCTTCATGTCTTAAAGTAATGATGGACTGTTGTTTCTCTTTGCTTAGTTAATATATATAAATAATAATAATAATATATGCCATTTAGCAGACGCTTTTATCCAAAGCGACTTACAGTCATGTGTGCATACATTCTACGTATGGGTGGTCCCGGGAATCGAACCCACTACCCTGGCGTTACAATCGCCATGCTCTACCAACTGAGCTACAGAAGGACCAGCTGTAGTTGAGCTGTTCTTGCCATAATATGGATTTGGTCTTGTACCAAATAGGTTGGTACAAATTTTGTATACCTCCCCCCTACCTTGGGACCCTCTGCACACATCAACAACAGTCACCCACGAAGCATCGTTACCCATCGCTCCACAAAAGCTGCGGCCCTTGCAGAGCAAGCGGAACTACTACTTCAAGGTCTCAGAGCAAGTGACGTCACCGATTGAAACGCTATTTAGCGTGCACCGCTAACTAAGCTAGCCGTTTCACATCCGTTACAAAGGCACATCTGTTAATTGAAATGCATTCCAGGTGACTACCTCATGAAGCTGGTTGAGTGTGCAAAGCTGTCATCAAGGCAAAGGGTGGCTACTTTGAAGAATCTCAAATATAACATTTATTTTGAATAGTTTAACACTTTTTTTTGTTACTACATGATTCCATATGTGTTATTTCATAGTTTTGATGTCTTCACTATTATTATACAATGTATAAAATGGTAAAGATAAAGAAAAACCCTTGAATGAGCAAGTGTTCAAAAACGTTTGACCGGTAGTGTATTTGGCAGGTTTTAGCCCCGAGAACAGCTTGAGATGCACACATTGTAAGAATACATTTCTCACCTCTGTTGCACTGTCACATGAAATATGTCTCCTGGCCACAATCCAAAGTGAAAGGAGACTACCTTTGTGATGGTGTTAAAATGCCTGCAGGTAGAAAGGAGTAAACGGCCAATATTGGTTTGAATGCAAATGGGTGAATGGCAAAGGACCCTAGGCCTAGACCAGTTATGACAAAGAAAGGAGTCCTTTGTCTCAGTCTGGTATGGCATAGTGTGTACTGTAGATCTGTGTGGCTATCCACATTTCTGCTCAATAGAGCTCTAAAAAGGCAGTTAATGAGCACAATGGCCCATGGGCATGACTATGCGCTTATAAAGTGTGTTAAGGTCCCAAAAAGCTTTCCTATTATTGATTGGTTGGTTGGTTGCTTCATGGCTGTAAACCGTAAGTGGCATAGGGAGGAGGGTAGAGTAGACATGGCAAACAGAGGCATGTGTTTACCCTACTGACTTTAGCCTATCAGACAGATGGATAGAGTGTAGAGCAATATACGAGTCTGGGGCTGTGGAGAAATCTGGCCTATGGTATTTACCGGGGCTGGCTGCAGACACTAAAGACTGGCAGGGGGATAAGCGTGCTTACCACCGGTAATGAACCAATGAGGTGGGCTGCCCAGGGGGGTTTAGGGATCGACCCCCACCCCCATGTCTTTTCCCGAAATGTGGGTCACTACCATCCTCGGGTGATTCCCCCGCCCCCCATGTTTCATATCAACAATACCCAGTACCGCCCCACACCCCCCAAAACAGAATCATACCACTTCCACTTAATGAGGAGGTTAATTAAGATTAATTGATATGCATTTGATTTCTCTATGGCTGTTTTTAACATAGACCTTCGCTGCCAGTGCCTATCCCTCATTATATCTAGCTGTTTCTGGATCACGACCACTTCTATAGGTCGATGCATATCATTTCTAATAGGAGGATGTTATGTCTGCAACCGTCACCTTTGTTTGCAGTTTCACATTTAAAAACCTTCCCCCAAACCTCCCCCCCCAGTATGGTGTGCAAACAGCATTTGCTTCCCTGCTCAGGCCTTTGTCCCTGAAATGCATGAAAAGGTCTGCAGACACTCTAGTAGATTTAGGGTTTGGTACTAAGTGGCCCCTCTTCTCTCTGGACCACTCGGTCACAAGGTGAAAAGAACAGGGGCAAGGAATGAACAATTGCCTCTTTACCCTTTTCAGCCTCTCTGTCCTCCCCTCTAAAAGCCCATTGCTATGCACACAAAAGGAAGAGCTGTTAACCTGAAAAGCACTTATTGATTCCACCATGTGCATAGGCACTCTTAATGTATCAATATGATCAAAACGTCAAACAAATATTTGTATTACAATTTTGTTCTGATTCTACCACTCATTATTGTATATAGGTAGGTATCTCCAATGGCTGTGAATAAAACATAGAGACAGATCTTCTAATTAAATCCAGGTCAGCTGGATTTTTTAAAAAAATGTATCCGTTATTTTACCAGGTAAGTTGACTGAGAACACGTTCTCATTTGCAGCAACGACCTGGGGAATAGTTATAGGTGAGAGGAGGGGGATTAATGAGCCTATTGTAAACTGGGGATTATTAGGGGCGGAAGCGTAGCCTAGTGGTTAGAGCGTTGGACTAGTAACCGGAAGGTTGCGAGTTCAAACCCTGAGCTGACAAGGTACAAATCTGTCGTTCTGCCCCTGAACAGGCACTGTTCCCAGGCCGTCATTGAAAAAACTGACTTGCCTGGTTAAATAAAAATTAGGTGACCATGATGGTTTGAGGGCCAGATTGGGAATTTAGCCAGGACACCAGGGTTACGATAAGTGCCATGGGATCTTTAATGACCTCAGAGAGTCAGGACACTCGTTTAACGTCCCATCCGAAAGACGGCACCCAATCACTGCCCTGGGGCATTGGGATATTTTTTTAGACCAGAGGAAGAGTGCCTCCTACTGGCCCTCCAACACCACTTCCAGCAGCATCTGGTCTCCCATCCAGGAACTGACCAGGACCAACCCTGCTTAGCTTCAGAAGCAAGCCAGCAGTGGTATGCAGGGTGGTATGCTGCTCTACAACAAACCTTTTTCTCTACAACAAAGCTTTCTTAGTGTCCAACAAGCTTTCTCTGCCCTTAACCTCATTCTGAACACCTCCAAAACAAAGTTCATGTGGTTTGGTAAGAAGAATACCCCTCTCCCCACAGGTGTGATTACTACCTCTGAGGGTTTAGAGCTTGAGGTAGTCACCTCATACTTGGGAGTATGGCTAGATGGTACACTGTCCTTCTTTCAGCACATATCAAAGCTGCAGGCTAAAGTTATATCTAGACTTGGTTTCCTCTATCGTAATCACTCCTCTTTCACCTCAACTGCCAAACTAACCCTAATTCAGATGACCATCCTACCCATGTTAGATTACGGAGACACAATTTATAGATCGGAAGGTAAGGGTGCTCTCGAGCGGCTAGATGTTCTTTACCATTCGGCCATCAGATTTGCCACCAATGCTCCTTATAGGACACATCACTGCACTTTATACTCCTCTGTAAACTGGCCATCTCTATATACCCGTCGCAATAAGCATCGACCCACTGGTTGATGCTTATAGGTCTCACTCCCCCCTATCTGAGATATCAGATACTGCAGCCCTCATCCTCCACATACACCCGTTTCGCCAGTCACATTCTGTTAAAGGTCCCCAAAGCACACACATCCCTGGGTCGCTCCTCTTTTCAGTACACTGCTGCTAGCAACTGGAACGAGCTGCAACAAACACTCGAACTGGACAGTTTTATCTCAATCTCTTCATTCAAAGACTCAATCGTGGACACTCTTACTGACAGTTGTGGCTGCTTTGTGTGATGTATTGTTTCTACTTTCTTGCCCTTTGTGCTGTTGTCAGTGCCCAATAATGTTTGTACCATGTTGTGCTGCTACCATGATGTGTTGTCATGTGTTGCTGCCTTGCTATGTTGTCTTAGGTCTCTCTTTATGTAGTGTCGTGTTCTCTTGTCGTGATGCGTTTTGTCCTATTTTTCGTTTTTTTCAATTTAAATTCCCATCAGGAGGCCTTTCGGTAGGCCGTGATTGTATGTAAGAATTTGTTCTTAACTGACTTGCTTAGTTAAATATATGTAAAAAAATATATATATATAATAATAAACTGACCAACAGTATTGCTCTTTTTGTGAAATGACCTTGTTACATTAAATGTAATGGGAGACATATAGAGGACCATATTGTATCCCCACAATACAGTTATCCTACTCAATGTGCTCAGTGGTTCCATGTATTACTCAATAGAGGCTTTCTGTCTTCAGATGGTCTTCAGGTCCTCATATTTAAAACCCAAAGGGACCCTCAAGCATCACACTCAGTCTCATCAGAGACCATCGGGGACCATTGCCTTTGAATTGGGGGCCTTTGACATGGTACTGGGCTGGAGACTGGGGCCTTTAGAGGTGGGGGTGTATCTGAGTGGTAAACCCTAAACCATCTGGGTAAATCGGTGTGACAATTATTTCACTTTGCTGCACTTTCAGAATGCTTGACCTGCTTCTCAGCATTGATACACACATTCTCAGGGCGAGGCATGGGTCACCACCGAGGGTTCCACTGTGTGAGTGGGAGTGTGAGTGTGGGTGTGTGAGCGTGGGTGTGTTATGATGATCTGCCAGCTGCTCTGTGATGGGAGTCCTGGGCCCTGAGTCCTGGGTGAAAGATTGGACTAGGTGAGGAGGTATAGGAGTTGGAGATGTTTGGTGGTCAGCCAAAGCCTCCATTCACTAGGTACCGTAAGATACACAACCTTTACTATAGTTCATATTTTTTTAAGTGCAGAGTATGGTTTTAGTTTGGCTTCGTAATATCCTTGGTTTAATTCTCAGGCCATGTTATGCATGAATCACTACATCAATATTATGAATATGACCACTATTTATTTAGAAAACTTGGCTTGGCAGAGACAAATGTCTCCACAGAGTAGTGCGGTCTGCCCAACGCATCATAGGGGCAAACTACCTGCCCTCCAGGACACCTACAGCATCTGATGTCACAGGAAGGCCAAGAAGATTAAGGACAACAACCACCCGAGCCACTGCCTGTTCACCTCTCTATCATCTAGAAGACAAGGTCAGTACAGGTGCATCAAAGCTGGGACCGAGAGACTGGAAAAACATCTATCTCAAGGCCATCAGACTATTAAATAGCCATCACTAGCACATTAGAGGCTGCTGCCAATATACATAGACTTGAAATCACTGGCCACGTTCATAAATGGAACACAAATCACTTTAATGTTTACTTATCTTGCATTTCTCATATGTATATACCGTATTCTACTGTATCTTAGTCTATGCCGCTCTGACATTGCTCGTCCATGTATTTATATATTCTTAATTCCATTCCTTTACTTAGATTTGTGTGTATTAGGTATATGTTATGAAATTGTTCAATATTACTGCACTGTTGGAGCTAGAAACACAAGCATTTCGCTACACCTGCAATAACATCTGCTAAACAAGTGTATGTGACCAATAAGATTTGATTTGTACCGTTGATTGTGGTCCATAAATACAGTTTGACAAGCAAATAATTTGGTTTTCACACCAGTGTGTTAACTATGATGACTCACTACTTGAAAATGAGAAGAGCTTACCAAGAAAAACATCCAAAAGGACTAATTCAAGCCAGAAATGAGTTGGAGCACTCATCAAAAAAGGCAGAGTGATTTATTTTAGCTCCCTTTAATTCATTGTACAGAAGTCTGAGGAAGACGTGGAAACGTCAGTCACCTGTTATCCTCTAGTTTTAACCGTGTTTTGAGGCTATACAGTGTTTGTTTACACATGACGAAAACAAGCTTGTACACTGTACAAAAATATAAACGCAACTATTTTACTGAGTTACAGTTCATGTAAGAAAATCAGTAAATTTAAATAAATAAATTTGGCCCTAATCTATGGATTTCACATGACTCGGCAGAGGTGCAGCCATGGGCCCACCCACTTGGGGTCAAGGCCCAGCCAATCAGAAGGAGTTTTTCCCAGCATTACAGACAGAAATACTCCTCAGTTTCATCAGCTGTCCTGTTGGCTGGTCTCAGACGATCCTGCAGGTGAAGAAGCCTGATGTGGAGGTCCTGGGCTGGCGTGGTTACACAGTCTGTGATTGTGAGGCGGGTTGGACTTACTGCCAAATTCTCTAAAATGACTTCGGAGGTGGCGTATGGTAGAGAAATTAACATGAAATACTCTGGGAACAGCTCTGGTGAACATTCCTGCAGACAGCATACAAACTGCACGCTCCCTCAACTTGAGACATCTGTGGCATTGTGTTGTGACAAAACTGCACATTTTAGAGTGGTCTTTTATTGTCCCCAGCACAAGGTGCACCTGTGAACAGATCATGTTGTTTAATCAGCTTCTTGGTATGCCGGTGGATGGATTATATTGGCAAAGGAGAAATGCTCACTAGCAGGGATGTAAACTAATTTGTGCATACAATTGGAGAGACACAAGCTTTTTGTGCGTATAGAAGGTTTCCGTGATCTTTTATTTCAACTCATTAAACATGGGACCAATGCTTTACATGTTTATATTTTTGTTCAGTATATTTTGTGTTCTGCTGGGGTATGACAGTTGAGCTAAGCTAATAAAGCATCTATAGGTTATATTCTTCAATCAACAGGTATACATGTATATAAATAAAATGTATGTAGCAATCACAGATTGCAAATCCCCTTTTTTCTAGGTGAGATATACCTTCTCCCACTCTCTATACTAAAGCTCCCAGCTATGCTGTGGTATAAACCAAAGTGGATTGGAGTCCTGTGTTCTCTGGCTTTCTGTTAGGCCTGTGAGGTAAGATGGTTCAGTGGGATATTGGAAAGGTCTGCTCTACTGTGATCCATCAGTCTCTAATTGAAACTCCTCACTGGTTAAAAACTGGTTATCAATGTTGCTTCCACATAATTTCAACCCAAAAAATCACTGTGATGATGTTGAATAAATGTGGGAAACTGATTTGGTTTGCAAAAAGCCATCAATGTAAGTGCATTTCCCACCAAAAGATGTCACCCCATTTTTAATTTACATTTCTTTAACTAAATCCAATGATATGGTGACTTTTTTGTTGATTTCACGTTAGTTGACAACTCAACCAAATATAAATCAAAACTATACATTGAACTGATGTCTGTGCCCAGTGGGTCTGGGCCTCTTCACATGGCTCTGGGAAGATGTTCCCTTCAGGCACAGATGTAGGATCAACATATCTTCTCCCAATCATAATCTCAACCAGGGGGTCAGCTTCATCCTCGTGTCACATGGCTTTACCGGCATTACATTGTTGCTGTTACTCAATGTATAGATCCTCATGGCATGGTTTGTCTGTCTTGACTCTTGTTCAAGCTCATGGCTTATGAGCTTTGTGTGTATCATCACATGGACTCAGTGTGAGACAGAGCTGCTGTGTGGTCCACTCCTGGGATATTATAGTGTGAATGGTTAGACTTTACTGTACACTGCCGTTATATGAAGAGAGCTCTAGTGTCTGTACGCTTTTGAGCAATTATGCAACCGACACAACAAATGTATCTCTAGGAAGAAAGTCACACACAAATGTGTCCGCAATGCAGATGAGGGTCACGCACATGCACACACTATCAGAATTTTAGCTTGTCATCCTTGTCATTTGAAAAGTCATTGGGCCCTCCACTTTTCCTTACATAGACTGCTTTTCTATTGTTTATGGATCTATGTATTCACTAAATCTGTCACTGAGAGTAGATCGACAGAGCAATGACATAGCTTCCATCTCTGCCACACATTACACACCTAAATTACAGGCGATGAGACGACACCTGCCAATCTCACACGCACAATAAGTTCTGAAAACACCTGAGCTCTGTGCTGTAAAAACACTTGAAGATGTGACTTAGGTGATGAAACAAACACAATATACACACATGTTGGCCAGCTGGACAAAGTGCCATGCATACACTCACAGCCGTAAAACATATTTACACATGGAAATCCTGATGAGTCTTTTTTTTTACCATCCTTGAAGTATGTCAAATTCAAGGAAGGCATTGCCATTGGTTCCATGAATTTATCCATCATCGTAGTCAATCTGATTGGACGTTTGAAGATGGATCCCCGGCCTACTCTATCTATAGTCATGTCTGATTTAGGATAGAGAAGAGTCTTATCTACAGGAAAAAGGTTCCATGCCCTCTCTAATGAATAGCTTCCTGAGATATGGAGGACGTCTCTTCAGCTCTAGTTAGGGAGAATGTTTGGCTCGAGCTCACAACTCTTACACCCGATCTTGAGCTTCAAAGGTATGCTATTGTATATAAAACCAACCATAATTCAGTGTTTTGTGGAAAAGGATGTTAAAGATAGTTTTTACTATGACAAATTGAGGTTCTGTTTGATGAAAAGCTTTTATCAAAGCTCAATTTAAGACTGTAGTGGGTGTGTTCTCATATGTCAATCTTTCTCTGTGTTATTTTTATTCTGCCAAGGGCCTGTGCTGTTCTGACTAAGCTAGCTGCATGGCGAGCACAAGATTTGGGTGCTTGAAAGCCTTCTTTGCTTGTTGATTTCTAAGGAATGACATCAATATTTGGTAGAGATGTATCTCATCTAGGTCATGAGTTCAACCAAGCGATAATTTGACTGGCGGCCCACACCCTTACAACCACCCTTTTGCCCATTGTCACCCCCTCAACCTGCTGGGGTACCCATGCCCTCTGCAGGCACTCCCTCTAGTCTCTCCCTCCCTCCCTTTTCCACCCTTCTTCACTGTTTTCTCCAGGCTTGCCCTCTCTGTCCCTATCTTGCCTCCTGTCTCTCTCTTCACTCTCTCCGATTGCTCTTCCCCAGTCACATTTCATATGGTCCCTTAAACGACCCTTTGACTGCCTAGCATTAGCATAACCACTAACCTCGCTAACAGTCCCATGGCCGTCCCCTCATGTTAAATCACTGAGAGTTAGCTCCTATCTCCCAGCTCTAGGCGCCACACTACTTCCTAATGAGAGAAGACACTGCTCTGGGTGACGCAAGGCTGCATTAGCACTCAACCAAACAGGGAGATGTGCACAGGCGTGCTCATACACGCACCCACACACACACTCAGACACACTGACGCTGTTCACTGTGTACTGTCTGATGAAGAGCTTGTCAAATCACAAGTTCTCTTGAGGGGTGGTTATGATGAAGATACCACTAAATGTGGCTATTAGGCCAGTTTTTGTCTCTTGTAATGTACTGGACTATATTAGCCAGATGTAAGCATAGACCAATCAGCCTAAACTCCTATATTTACACAATATAGGACTCTCTCCATCCAACTGGATTTTGAGTAATTTATACTGAACAAAAATATTTCAGTATTTCACATTACTGGGAATACAGATACCTTAAAAATATTCCAAAAACCAGTCAGTATCTGGTGTGACCACCATTCGCCTCATGCAGCACGACTCATCTCCTTCGCATAGAGTTGATCAGGCAGGTGATTGTGGCCTACGGAATGTTGTCCCACTCCTCTTCAATGGCTGTGCGAAGTTGCTGGATATTGGCGGGAACTGTAACACGCTGTCGTACATGTCGATCCAGAGCATCCCAAATGTGCTCAATAAGTGACATGACTGGTGAGTATGCAGGCCACGGAAGAAGTGGGACATTTTCAGCTTCCAGGAATTGTGTACGGATCCTTGCGACATGGGCCCGTGTATTTTCATGCTAAAACATAAGGTGATGTCGGCAGATGAATGGCACGACGATGGGTTTCAGGATTTCACCACGGTGTCTCTGTGCATTCAAATTAAATGCAATAAAATGCAATTGTGTTTGTTGTCTGTAGCTTATGTCTGCCCATACCATAACCTCAATGCCACCATGGGGCACTCTGTTCACAACGTTGACATCAGCAAACCGGTCACCCACACAACGCCATAAACGTGGTCTGCGGTTGTGAAGCCGGTTGGACGTACTGACAAATTCTCTAAAACAACATTGGATGTGGCTTATGGCAGAGAAATGAACATTCAAGTCTTTGGCAACAGCTCTTTTGGACATTCCTGCAGTCAGCATGCCAATTGCCCGCTCTCTCAACTTGAGACATCTGTGGCATTGTGTTACGACAACTGCACATTTTAGTGGCCTTTTATTGTCCCCAGCACAAGGTGCACCTGTGTAATAATCATGCTGTTTAATCAGGTTATTGATATGCCACATCTGTCAGGTGGATGGATTCTCTTGGCAAAGGAGAAATGCTCACTAACAGGGATGTAAACAAATTTGTGCACAATTTGAGAGAACTAAGTATTTTGTGCGTATGGAACATTTCTGGGATCTTTTATTTTAGCTCATGAAACATGGGACTGACACTTTACATGTTGTGTTTATATTTCTGTTCAGTGTACATGTGGAACTAATCTCCCCACTCCAATGACCTCGTCCTTTGGAACCCACCACCATCTTGTAAAACAATCAGTTACCATGGATATATCGTGTTGAGCAGGATTTAATTAGCAGTGACTGGTTACAGGAATGAAGGGCCAGGGAGAGTTCCAGTGAGATAGGACTGAAATTACATCATGCTCAAAAAATGATTTTATTGGTGTCGTGCAGCAGCCCAATCTGTGACAGCCATTAAGGCTTTTCTGTAATGGTTTACATGCTGTTGAAGAGTGTGCACGATATTTAGGATGAGAAAAATAAAGGTTGTCATTGACGTTTGGGTCTAGGCACAACATGACTGTGAACTGGGTTTTCTGTCTGTTTTAAGATATATTTAAGATATTGCACAAGAGCCAATAGAATAGTCAACTCAGAGTGAGAGATGAGAGGAATTAATATGGTTGCGTTCTATAGGCTCTTTCCTGTTAAACACGATGTTACACAAGTGGATCAGATTAGTATATTTAAAACGGTGGTGGAAAAAATACTTGCCCTATTTGCAGGAGAAGCTGAAAAAGTTGTATCAAATCCTACTTGCTGTTTCAGCTCTTAAGCTGGAGTCAGACTAAATATTTGAGCGTTGTGCGGTTTGTATCTTTTCTTTGTTTTACAGTGCGGAGTGTGGGCCACATGGGAATCCAGCCATACCGCCGGTGCCTGGCCCCAGCACTGCCTGTCTCTCCTCTCTGTGAATATAAGTCAATGGGGCTGGAGATTGCGCATGTTTTCAGACCAACCATAATATAAAAACATTGCCCCATTCACTTGATTCCTGTACGACCACATTCCAATGCTCAGAATTTCTTAATGCCCTCATTTCAACTTCAAGATTGGAGTTAAACCATCTATTAATTCAGATAGCATTTCCATACATATGTGGAATGTGCTTTCAACAAAAGAGGAAGTGGCAACGTGACTTTTCGCCCATTGACTTAAATCCTCCATTGTTCTCATGGGCTTTGTCTAGAAGTATGTGTGCAGGACTGTATGCTTCAGCAATGCAGAAATCAAGACCAGTTAACTTTTGAGGATATTGACACACAGAGGTGTTAGCTGTAGCTTTTGGACTTTTGTAAAGAATGTACCGTGCCAGAAGAATAGCCCTGATGTTGATAGCTGGAGATTACGACATACCTGATCAACACAATAGGTATTCTAATCTCCCTAGTGAGTGTTTAATGATTAACTTTAGTTCTAAATGAAAATAAATTGATGTTTTTGAGTCTTAGGAGTGAGAGTTAGAAGTATGTGTACAGTAATGGGGACTTGGATGAGTTAGAAGTTAGATAAGGTCTTGTTAAGGTGAATTGATGGAGAAACCATAACAGGATGTAGATTTTAACCAAGGGGAAGAATTTGACATGGCTATCTCTGTGACGCTAAAATTCCTGGTTCAGGCCCCATGTTAGGGCCTAATTAGTAGACCAGGACAGATTGTTTCCAAGCCTCAGTGCCAATGCCTAGACAGATGATTATTAACCAGGATGACTGGTGCTGGATACATGACCAGAACCAGGACCCCATCCAAAACTGCAACCTTCCTTAGAGGTGAACAGTCATTGTCAGGACAATAGCCATTAACTAAAAACGATCGACTAAGACCATAATCTTTAACTAGAACAGACAATGCTATTTGGGGCTTGTCTTCCTGTGCTCCTCACATGGTACCATTTCCAAAATCATGTTTTTAATCATTCTCTGGAAATTCAGTCTGCATGTGCTGAAGAAAAGAACCCCCCAAAACTCTGTTGACCTAGCTTGACTGGATCCAGAGTTTTATATGATGATCATTTTAACATCAAGGCTCCTCAGAATAGCATTTAAAATATTTAGAGGAATGGCAACACATTGCACACATGTAATTACAATTATTATTAAATGGGGATTGTGCCACGGGCACATAGTGATGATGCATACCTGTCTCTTTCATACTCCGGATATAGGGTGTTCATTTTTGTACTCAGTTTAGTAAGGAATTAGGTTATTTATGTAACAGAAAGCAGGTATCCCTTTAGAGACTCCTCGTGTGTGCAGTAAACAGACCTGGCTATACACGGAGCAGAGCTGATCTGATGCTACAACAACCAGGGTCCTTTAGCAGGTTCTCATGCACCCCCCTTCACTAGTATCTTATTTGATCAGGTTACTACTACTCATGCACCCCCCCACGCACACACGCACACACACACACCACTGGCCAATAGCGTGGCTGAGCACAGGTGCAGGACATCCATGCATTGGCTCCACGTTTCGCTTCCTGACTCAAACCTTCCCTCAGCAGCAGGTGCTGCACCACTACTCATCCAAATAATGCCCCCCCCTCCTCATCTTCTCTCCAGGCTCTAATTGATTACAGAAAGAGTCTTGTATGTGTTTAGATGAGCTCACTGGGGAATGTCTGTAATGTTTCCAGAATGTTCTATCATCCGTCAGTGCAGAACTCTGCCAATGCAGCATCGATGCTTCCACAGACCAACATGGAGGACACGTACGGTAGGCCTAGTCTCTGATAACAGGACTGGATTGATTAGTTTGGATTTTGCTTGCTTTTTTTGACCACACTCATTTTTAAATTAAGCAAAGTTACAGTATGGTTATGGTTCCAAGCATGTCTCCCAATATAGCATAGAATGTTTTTAGGACCAAAGTAATCTTATCTTGTTGTTTACTAAACAAGAATATTCTGTACGGGTCTGTCCTCATTTGTGATACCAAAACACGTAAGCCTGCGGCTGAAGTATGTTTACACTTTGATCAAGCTTTGGAACTGTGGAGTGAAGGACTAAAGTGTGAAAATAGGTGTGATGAGAGAGGGATGAAATGTCAGGTTGACAGAGGTGGGAGTTGTGTGAAATGTGAATAAAGTGGAAATGAAAGAAGAGCGAGCACATAGGACAACACATGGGTTGGAAAGCAGCGTCGGTGATGTGTATATGAGGAAGAGTGGACGTGTGTTAATGAACACTGACAGCCTGTGAAAGTGCCTTAATGAAGACCTCACATATGGAGCCTCCTCAGCCCTGCCATAACGTATGTGTGCCTTATAGGATTACTGGGCTCAGCTGCTTAAAGAGAGCCATCTTTCATTACATTACACACTGATATACAGTGAGGGAAAAACTATTTGATCCCCTGCTGATTAAGTATGTTTGCCCACTGACAAAGAAATGGTCTGTCTATAATTATAATGGTGGTTTATTTGGGTATCAGACCATTGAACAGTGATGCAAAAAGTACTCAATTGTTATACTTGAGCAAAAGTAAAGATACCTTTTTAATAAAAAATAACTCAAGTATAAAAGTATTTGGTTTTAAATATACTTAAGTATCAAAAGTAAAAGTATAAATCATTGCAAATTCCTTATATTAAGCAAACCAGACAGCACAATTGTCTTGTTTTTTTAAATGTATTTACGGATAGCCAGGGCCACACTCCAACACTCAGATATAATTAACAAACGAAGCATTTGTGTTTAGTGAGTCCGTCAGATCAGAGACAGTAGGGATGACCAAGGATGTTCTCTTGATAAGTGCATGAATTGGACCATTTTCCTGTCCTGCTAAGCATTTAAAATGTAAAGAGTACTTTTGGTTGTCAGGGAAAATGTATGGAGTAAAAAGTACATTATTTTCTTTAGGAATGTAGTGAAGTAAATGTTGTTAAAAATATAAATAGTAAAGTAAAGTACAGATACTGAAAAAAAATACTTAAGTAGTACTTTAAAGTAATTTTTACTTAAAAGTACTTTACACCACTGCCATTGAATGACAGTTAGTGATGGGGTGAGAGGAGGCAGGGGAGACTGTTTGTTGTGGGAAGTAGAGAGGTGACCACACACACATTCCTTTTCGGTTTGACCTGGTTCAACCTTGTCTACATGACTCCAGGAATTCAGTGTTCTTCTCTTGCAGTCTTAGCTACTGTAGGTGGGCGTTTATTTTTTACCCCACACATTCAACTCAATGGGTTATCAATGTGCCAAGGAGTACATAGATGAGTCTGTAAATAGAACAAACCAGTCTCTGTGTAATTGTAAATAAAGAGAATAGCCCAACCCTGATGTTAATGGTTCATTCATAATGACAGCCATTTCCTTAATTGTTAAAAGACGTGACCAGTGCTGTCATTTTGTACACAGGTTGTGTGTGTGTGCGCATGCATGCATGCATGCTGTGTGCGATGTGTTGTGTGTGTTTACTGGCTGATATGTTATGAAATTGTTGGCCTCCGCCCTTCAGTAAAGTAGTGTCCAGGGATCTTATTGGTAAACAGTAACTTGATGAAGACTTTGGAATCTAATTTAAATGAAGGAATATCATGTCATATAACATATTGCTTGATTTTAAAAAGAGCTGTAGAATCTGCTTAATATAAAATCACTATACCAGTCAACACTGGTTAATTACGTGCCTTGGCCCGTTGGCAAATTTCTTGAAAGTGTGTTAAACATGACGTGATGGTAACATTGTTTAGTTGTGAGATTTTGTTTGCGTGACTCAGGTCCCTTCCTTCAGAGCGCCAACAAGTGTTGATGAAGTTGGTGGCCTTTTTTGGATTAAAGCAAGTGTGAAACATTACTGACCCAAATACGTAGTTGCCTTATCTGCCATCTGGAAGTGACAAACAAAACTCAGAACTCAAAGCACCTCTCTTCACTGACGGAGAACTTGTCGACGAGAGAATGTGTCCCTCTATGTTACAATGCCTTCAGAAACTATTCATATCCATTGGCTTATTCCACATTTTATTGTTACAGCCTGAATTCAAAATGGATTCAATTGTTTGTTTTCTTCACCCATCTACACACAATACCCCATAATGACAAAGTGAAAATGTTTTTTTTAGAAATGTTTGCTCATTTATTGAAAAATGAAATATATCAATATTTAATTTACACCCCTTTGCTATGACACTCCAAATTGAGCTCAGGTGCATTCAATTTCATTTGATCATCCTTGACATGTTTCTACAACTTGATTGGAGTCCACCTGTGGCCAATTCAATTGTTTGGACATTTAGAAAGAAACACACCTGTCTATATAAGGTCCTACAGTTGACAGTGCTTGTCAGAGCAAAAACTATATCATGAAGTCCAACGAACTGTCCTTAGATCAGATCAAATAAAATGTTATTTGTCACATACACAAGGTTAGCAGATGTTAATGCGAGTGTAGCTAAATGCTTGTGCTTCTAGTTCTGAGAAAGAATTGTGATGAGGCATATACCTGAGGAAGGGTATAAAACAATTTATAGTGTTGAAAGTTTCCAAGAAGGTCAGGAAAGTGACCAAGAACCCAATGACCACTCTGACAGAACTCTGACAGGAGTTCCTTGGTTGAGATGGGAGAACCCGCCAGAAGGACAACAGTCTCTTCATCACTTCACCAATCTGGGCTTTATGGGAGAGTGACCAAACGGAAGCCACTCCTGAAAAAGAGGTACATGACAGCACACCTGAAGTTTACAAAAAGGTAGATGAAAAACTGAGAGCATAAGGCAAAAGATTCTGTGGTCTGATGAGACAAAAATGTAACTCTTTGGCCGAATGCAAAGTGCTATGTCTGGAGAAAGTCAGCCACAGCACATCACCCATCTAACACAATGTCTACTGTGAAGCATGGGTGGTGGCCGCATCATGCTATGGGGAGGCTTTTCAGTGGCAGGAACTGGGAGATTGGTAAGGGTAGAGGGAGCAATGGATGGAGACATACACTGGCAAATCCCTGATGAGAATCTGCTTCAGGACAATGACCCCAAGCATACAGCCAAACCAATGTTGGGATGGCTTCAGAATAAGAATGTGAAAGCCCCTGAGTGGCACAGCCAAAGCCCAGACTTGAATCCCATTGAAAATCTGTGGAAAGACTTGAAGATTGCTGTTCACCACTGTTCCCCATTTTACTTCAGTTTGAGAACCTGAGCTCAATTTGGAGTGTCATAGCAAAGGGGTGTGAATACTTATGTAAATGCTATTTCTGTATTTCATTTTCAATACATCTCTCAAATTTCTAAAAACATGTTTTCACTTTGTCATTGTGTGTGTGTGTGTGTGTGTGTGTGTGTGTGTGTGTGTGTGTGTGTGTGTGTGTGTGTGTGTGTATAGACCTACGTGTCATAGATGTTTATAATGTATGTGCATATCTGATGACAGCTTCAGCCAGATCACGTTCATCTGTTTTTGTTTCCCTGCTTTAAGAAATTGCTGTTTGATAAGTGTTTGTTGTTTTCCAATTGCGAAGACTAGAACGAGGACAAGCATTTAACTAGTCACCATACGTTGGCTCTGTTTGTGGTGTCTATGGTTGTTTTCAAATAAAGTGTTAGAAAAATGGTTGATCGGTCAAAATGGGATGTCTAAGGAACACTACAGTGTAAGACCGGACTCCACCGGACTCCACAGCCTCTGTAGACCAAGTATGCACCCTGTTTGCCGACCTTCAGGCCCACGTAACGGTTACATTATGGAAGAAACAAATCAAAGTCCTCTTTTAAAGTAAACTCCTATCCTCTTGTTTTCCCAGGATTCAAGACAAAAATCTCCTCTGTTATGAAAGGATGTCAGTTCATGTGGTATATACTGTAATGTAATCCAGTAGTTTCTAACCTAATCCTTTTTTTTATGACCTAATCTTGTGATTGCAATTGAGGTTTGGGAAAACAATCAACCTGGCTCCGGGTAGGAGATTACTAGAATACTTTAACTTAGAAACCCTGGGTCTCTCAACTTCTGACGTAGGTTAAGCAAGGACAATCTGCTGTTAGATTATTCATATCTAGATAGTCTTACAGTACTTCATGAGGCACACGTTCCCTCTTGGGTGATTGTCATTCAGCAACAAACAATGTTTCTCAGCAATTCAAACCACAGAACTCCACTTTACCACTTCTTTAACACATTTCCACAATGTTCCTCTGACATTCATGCTTGACCGGAGGTTACTTTCATATAGCGGCAGCAGCCAGGGTCCCTGAGGGGATATTGTGGAGAGGAGACCGGTGGAGGTTAGCTCTATGTTACGCTAAGCACCGCTAACTCCTAGCCGAGGGCTAGTTTCAGCCACAGAGTCGAGGCATTTAGAATGAATTTAGTTGAGGAAGGAAACGGCCCAGCTGATCTCCTTTCTGCCTCTCGCTCTGATGACCTGTACTGGTTGTGTAATGGGTGAATATACAGCTGATTGTATTTCCCACATAAAGCCTCCCCGTTTGGACGGGGAGGCTTTATGTAACTGCATAGAGAGAGGGCATAGGAGGATACACTGTCCCTTAATGGTCCTTTGTTGCAGGCTACTGAAACTGGGAGAAAATTGGCAAGATCCCAATACACATACACTAACATGCACTAATACACATGTATGCATGTCACAAACACACACACACACACATTTGTTTTACTATCCTTATGGGGGCTAAACAATTGATTCCCATTAAAAATCCTATTTTCCCTAACCCCTAGCCCAAATTATAATTGTAACCCTAACCCCTAATCGTAAAATAGCCTTTTTCCTTGTGGGGCCCGGCGAAATGTCAGAAAGTCCTATCCTTGTGGGGACTTCAGGTCCCCACAAGGATAGTAAAACCAAAAACACACACACAAACAAACCTATACATATACATTGTGGCGGTGCCACAATTTGAGTTTGAGAGTCGAGAGGGCACACAGTAGGGGAGTCCGGTCAGTCACCATATGTTTTTAAACTCAGGCTGGGGGATGGTGGGAAATGCGCCCCCTGTTCATCCCTTAGTGCCACTTCCTGCGTACAGTAGATAAAAAAAACTGCTGTAGGGAGGAATGCTGTTTATGTCATAGAGCTTCTGCAATATTTACTTACACAGAAGGACATATACAGCATCTGAAACAATTACCAGTTAATTAAGGGAAGGCCATGGCTCTTGTAATGTAACTGCTTTGCAGCAGGGTAGCCTAGTGGTTAGAGCGTTGGACTAGCAGCCGAAAGGTTGCAAGTTCAAATCCCCGAGCTGACATGGTACAAATCTGTCATTCTGCCCCTGAACAAGGCAGTTAACCTGCTGTTCCTAGGCCATCATTGAAAATAATAATTGGTTCTGAGTTAACTGACTTGCCTATTTAATTAAAGATTTTAAAAAATATATAAGAAATTACAGATAAACAACATAATACCTTCATGAGAGTCGAAGAACACTGTCATAAGCAGTAGAAGCAGTGAATAACACTTTCTTTAGCTAAACATGAGCAGTCATCATCATGACCATGTAAGCATGTGCCATCAGCATTATGTTGGCGCCATACAGCCACCCCCTATATTGGACTCCCCTCGGTCATCAATTCTGCTGTGGCTTACCACCTTTGAATTATATGGTAGTTTGTCAGAGTATGTCATCCCCTTCCATTGCTTTCATATGGACTCAGAGGTTTGACTTACACTCTGTGTTTCTTTTAGTATTCACCTATGTATTTGTCCGTCGGTGGTGTCTTCACAACCCATTCTGTAAAACAATAACATCAGATGGCTAAGGCCATTACCCCATGAGGAGAAAGCGTGTGTGTGTGTGTGTGTGTGTGTGTGTGTGTGTGTGTGTGTGTGTGTGTGTGTGTGTGTGTGTGTGTGTGTGTGTGTGTGTGTGTGTGTGTGTGTGTGCGTGCGTGCGTGCGTGCGTGCGTGCGTGCGTGCGTGCGTGCGTGCGTGCGTGCGTGCGTGCGTGCGTGCGTGCGTGCGTGCGTGCGTGCGTGCGTGCGTGCGTGCGTGCGTGCGTGCGTGCGTGCGTGCGTGCGTGCGTGCGTGCGTGCGTGCGTGCGTGCGCGTGCGATGTTGTTGTTGTTGAATGTGACTTGGATGTTACATAACAAAATGTCTTCCTTCATGCATAGGCAATGTTTTGCTTGAAACCACAGTTACGATTGTGTTTGGTCCCACCATCACTTATCCTAATTACTGCAGTCGTTTCTAACTTGCATCTCTGTCCTTTCTCCTCCTGCCTTCCTCTTAGCCAATCAGTGGGCTGTTTTTAGCTACCCTCTCAGCCAATCAACAAGCTGTTTTTGGAGTGGCCACATGTTGGGGTTTCCTGGAGGAGTTTGGGATTGTGGTTAACTTGATTGGTGCCTTCTGGATATATGTGACTATATATACCCTGCAACACACCCAAAATACAGCCACATCAGAAATGCAGAGAAGAGAAGTAAAGAGAGCGTACCACTGACACTTCCGAAACCCATCATACACAGAGGGAATTGCTTTATAAAAAGAACTTTGTGCATCCTGATTTATACATATGTGTGTGGTAGTTTTATATATAATGTATAGCAACAGTAGCATGCTTGCTATAACCGAGAGCTCATATGCTGATGGAGACTTGGTATTTAACAAACTATCCAGGGACCCATCTAAATGAATTTGGTACACATTCAACCATTTATACTGAGGAGAGTGTGGGGTTAGCAGATGAGAGAAGGAGGGGGGGGGGGCTATACATAACCATGGATACGTAGACTCTGTCTAGAGACATCATCATCAGCCACCATAAACAACAACATGGGGCTGAGTCTCTCCCTCTCCTGTACTGCCCCATCCCCCCTTCCCTCCCTCCCCCTGGGTGAATTAGATCTGCTCTATTTCACCATGATACACACAGGTCTCCAGACCTCACTACCCTCCTCTCCTGCTCAGGGCTTCCCCATCTGGGGTCTACTATGCTGAGGGTAAGGGGACTGGATTCAGCCTGGGCTAGGTCTGGCTGGTCTGGGCTTTGCTGGACAAAAAGCTTTAATAGTAGTTGACTTTAAAAGTAGTGGACTGTTTACACCAGGAAATCCCAATGATCCTACTACACTTCTTCTAATGGCATCTTCAAGGACCTCCTACAGAGTGACCTACAGAAATCAACTCAGCTACATGTTCAATGTAGTGCAAATATTTTCAAGGTTATTATGTGGATGCACTTCAGAGCGAGCATTACAGACAGGGATAATTTTAGAGTTTGGTAAAACAAGGTCCTGGTGCCACACATAGCTTAGTGGTGGGTTCGCTGCTAGTCCCAAAGGAATTCCTGGGCATTGCCCAACATCTGCCTGTTTCCAGATTTGTGGAGCTGTGGTTTTGATTGCCTGTGTGTTGGGTTTGGCTACTAGCGGGATAGGGTGAAGAGATCCTGCCTGATCTGCTCTCTGAGTCTGTGGCTCTCCTCTTGTGTGTGTGTGTGTGTGTGTGTGTGTGTGTGTGTGTGTGTGTGTGTGTGTGTGTGTGTGTGTGTGTGTGTGTGTGTGTGTGTGTGTGTGTGTGTGTGTGTGTGTGTGTATCCACAGACGTGGTTGAGAGGCCAACAGGTGTGGAGAAGGTTCCGTTCTTACCTTCATAAAGCTCATTTGGGAGCATTAAAACAGGAGCACGCAATTGTTACTCTTCAAAAGGAATAACAGCAATACCCTGAACATGGATGAAGTTGATGCTGTGAGGCAGATGGGTGGTGATAGAGCTGTAATGCTAGCTAGCTCTCACCACACTGACAGACAGCAAAATGAGAGAAGACTGCTACGTGATGCTTTTATGACCATATATGGCAAAAGCCTCTGCTGCCTCGTCTAATAAAACAGATAGTGTTTGGATGAGCCGTTGCTTTTGGATCATCACACACATACACACACACGTTTGCAAAAGACAGATGTCCAAGGGTGCTATAGGGAATGTTGAATGTGTATCATTATTAATACATTATAATGAAGAAACCCAATGATGTGAGAACAGCCGTAAAATACAAATACCTCAAACTATAGTACATCACTGAAGAGCCATTTTCTATTAACCAGCATCCACAGCCTTTGTATCTATCAGTGTCAGACCACAGTGGGTACCTAGTTTACTACTGATATCCACAGTGTCTCTAGTCAAAACACAACTTTTCTATGTTCTGGGTAGTAGTCTGAATAACAGATTTATGACAGTAATTCAAGATGTTGCATGTTCCTTCATAAGTGAAGAGTTCTATAGGCCTATGCCTTTTGAGAATAATTTACTGTGGATTAAGTATTTATTTGACCATGAGCATGCGAGTACCCCCTTTTCCACATCAAAATCATCAAAGAAACTGCTGGAATACATTCAGGTAAATCACATTATTCTTGAGTCTCGAGAGCAGCATGTAAATCTGTCATACAGAACAGACAGTGTTGAAGTAGGACATTACAGAATTATTATAATATATTTTCAGTTATGGCCTACATTTTTACCGTACATCAAGGTACCGTAAATGCGATGTATGGGAGGTTAGTGTGTTGAGGTATGTGCTGGCAGTTTAATCATCCTAAACATACACTATTGAGTTGCACCCCCTTTTGCCCTCAGAACAGCCTCAATGCGTTGGGGCATGGACTCTACAAGGTATCGAATGCTTTCCACAGTTGTGTCAAGTTGGCTGGATGTCCTTTGGGTGGTGGACTATTCTTGATAGACACGGGAAACTGTTGAGCGTGAAAAACCCAGCAGCGTTGCAGTTCTTGACACACTCAAACCGGTGTGCCTGGCACCTACTACCATACCCCGTTCAAAGGCACTTACATCTTTTGTCTTGTCCATTTACCCTCTGAACGGGGCACACACATAATCCATGCCTCAATTGTCTCAAGGCTTAAAAATCTGTCTCCTCCCCTTCATCTACACCAGGGAATCACAAACTTTTTTGGCCCACAACCCCAACCATGTGAAAAGAATTTTAATTGGGACTATGGCAGTCAATTGCAAAACATTCTTCTAAAAAAATTATGTACCCCCTTTTTCTCCCCCTCATCGCTGCAACTCCCCAACGGGCTCAGCAGAGGCGAAGGTTGAGTCATGCGTCCTCCGAAGCATGACCCGCCAAGCTGTGCTTAAGACTCACTTGCTTAACCTGGAATCCAGCTGCACCAATGTGTCGGAGGAAACACTGTTCAACTGACGACTGAAGTTAGCCTGCAGGCGCCCGGCCCGCCACAAGGAGTCGTTAGTGTGCAATGAGCCAAGTAAAGCCCCCCCGGCCAAACCCTCCCCTAACCCGGACTACGTTGGGCTAATTGTGTGCAGCTCATTGGGACTTCCAGTCACGGCCATTTGTGACACAGCCTGGGATCGAAACCCGGGCTGTAGTGACGCCGCAACACTGCGCTGCAGTGCCTTAGACCACGGCGCCACTCAGGAGGCCCATTTGAAAAACATTCTAACTGTATTTCTGATTGTATTCTCAACTCATCATCATATATTTTTAATGTGGGCCTATGACAATAAATTGCTAATTAGTCTGACATAACTTCGGGGGTGTGGTCGACAGTGTGCACTGTAACTCTCCTGTCACATCCAACCTGGATAGATATTTGTTTTTGATGCAGTCGAGAACACTGAACCAGCATACCATGAGTTGTAATGCTCGGAGGGAGACGGCACAGTATTCCCTTTTGAATAAGGAACCAAAACTCCTCCATAGTGACCCATAAATGCGTTGTCTGCAGCATTCAGTCACATGACAGCTCAATCAGCTGTTCCATTTGACTTACTACTCATCTGTAGATTTAATTTTTGTACTTCCCCTGGATGCTTGCGTTCAGTTCGTGTCCCAAATGTGTCTATTACATAGGCAAGGAGACACGTTTTATTTTCATTACACAAAGTCAACAAAGCCTGTTTTTTACATCCATTGCGAACGCGGAAAAAATCTTTCCAACACTCCCCCTCGATAACCACCAAGCTTCGGTATTAAATAGAACAATGTCATGATCTGATCCCATATCCCCACATAGTTTTGCGAACAGGCGTGTGCAATGTAGTTTACAATCAAAGTTACCTAGTGCATATCTCTGAGTTCTGTGCTCAGCACTTTTGTTGCCAGTTGCTCTCGGTGTATCCATTATAGCTCAGTGGGTGTATCATGCCATGCGTTCACATGGCAGAGGGAGACACATTCATAACTAGAGTGCAGAAGCCTGCCCCCCGTCCCGTTATAGATAGAGCCCCATCTGTGCAAAAGCCCACCATCCGATCCCATGGAATGTGTTTTTCGTCACTAAACAGTAGCCACGCAGCACACTGAACATCCCCTGTGCCGTGTCATGCTCGGAAATCGTGAGACAATATGTCCTCATGAATTGCATCCCCCGACATGTAGCCAACAAATGTCAATGCGTGGCATCTCAGCTCTCACAGATAAGGTACTTTTGGAGAGCATAAGCTGGGGAGTTTGAGTTGTTCAGTCAGTTTCCTCTTTATTACTAGCTGTAGCATCAATTCTTCGTTTCACAGTGTGATCTGAAGGTATTGATGTGAGTTTCTGCTGGCGCAGAAGAACATTGTTTTGACCATATCAATTGCGACCGGTAATATCAAAGTCTCTGCGATAATGTGTGGTTTCATAGTGTAACGGGCTCAGCCATTCACCTTGGGAATGATTCAAGTGCAACGGTCAAGGCCTTTTCCCATGATCGAAGAGCGCTCTCTGGTTGAATTTTAACTTTTAGATTTGAATAATTTTCATTTCGATTTTTAAGGTTAACCACATAATAATGATTTATAGTGTTATAATATTTATATTATAATATAAATATTTTTTTAAATATATTTTTTTTACCAGGATTTTGGAAATTCTACATCAGAGAGTGAAATTATTTTTTGGCGGTAAACCATTACTCAACTTTGACACTGTGCAAACAAACCTGTTACCTCTATTTTCAAATAACACAAAATGTTCAATGTGATGAATTTTCTGCTACACGAGCGATTCAAACAAATGTCTGGATTTTTAGTACAGTCATCTGAACTATAAACACGTTTATTTCCATTCATGGCAAGTTTACTTCAGCCAGCCTGACAGAGTGCTGCTATACAGGGGGGAATGGCTGGCAGTGATGTTTTGAAATAGGCCACAGCACAAGAAACAGTATTTCCAGAGTATTTCCCTGAACCAGAGAATCGGAGTGAGGGGCCATGCGAGGTGCTGGCAGGGAGAGGAGGATTGTAGTTGACAGAGAAGGAGTGCTGGGCTGGCCCTCCAAGCAGAAATGAGTCATCATCAGCCTCATGCCTGGCTGGTTGGGCTTATGTGCCTCTGTCATAGAGAAACCTCTACACATACTGTACTCAAATCAAATCACATTTATTTATATAGCCCTTCGTACATCAGCTGATATCTCAAAGTGCTGTACAGAAACCCAGCCTAAAACCCCAAACAGCAAGCAATGCAGGTGTAGATGCACGGTGGCTTGGAAAAACTCCCAAGAAAGGCCAAAACCTAGGAAGAAACCAAGAGAGGAACCAGGCTATGTGGGGTGGCCAGTCCTCTTCTGGCTGTGCCGGGTGGAGATTATAACAGAACATGGCCAAGATGTTTAAATGTTCATAAATGACCAGCATGGTCGAATAATAATAAGGCAGAACAGTTGAAACTGGAGCAGCAGCACGGCCAGGTGGACTGGGGACAGCAAGGAGTCATCATGTCAGGTAGTCCTGGGGCATGGTCCTAGGGCTCAGGTCCTCCGAGAGAGAGAAAAAAGAGAGAAGGAGAGAATTAGAGAACGCACACTTAGATTCACACAGGACACCGAATAGGACAGGAGAAGTACTCCAAATATAACAAACTGACCCTAGCCCCCCCGACACATAAACTACTGCAGCATAAATACTGGAGGCTGAGACAGGAGGGGTCAGGAGACACTGTGGCCCCATCCGAGGACACCCCCAGACAGGGCCAAACAGGAAGGATATAACCCCACCCACTTTTCCAAAGCACAGCCCCCACACCACTAGAGGGATATCTTCAACCACCAACTTACCCTCCTGAGACAAGGCTGAGTATAGCCCACAAAGATCTCCGCCATGGCACAACCCAAGGGGGGGGGGGCGCCAACCCAGACAGGATGACCACATCAGTGAATCAACCCACTCAGGTGACGCACCCCGGTATGAGAGAGCCCCAGTAAGCCAGTGACTCAGCTCCTGTAATAGGGTTAGAGGCAGAGAATCCCAGTGGAAAGAGGGGAACCGGCCAGGCAGAGACAGCAAGGGCGGTTCGTTGCTCCAGAGCCTTTCCATTCACCTTCCCACTCCTGGGCCAGACTACACTCAATCATATGACCCACTGAATAGATGAGTCTTCAGTATGGACTTAAAGGTTGAGACCGAGTTTGCGTCTCTGACATGGGTAGGCAGACCGTTCCATAAAAATGGAGCTCTATAGGAGAAAGCCCTGTTTTCTTAGAAATTCTAGGGACAATTAGGAGGCCTGCGTCTTGTGACCGTAGCGTACGTGTAGGTATGTACGGCAGGACCAAATCAGAGAGATGGGTAGGAGCAAGCCCATGTAATGCTTTGTAGGTTAGCAGTAAAACCTTGAAATCAGCCCTTGCTTTGACAGGAAGCCAGTGTAGAGAGGCTAGCACTGGAGTAATATGATCATTTTTTTTTGGTTCTAGTCAGGATTCTAGCAGCCGTATTTAGCAATAATAATAATATATGCCATTTAGCAGACGCTTTTATCCAAAGCGACTTACAGTCATGTGTGCATACATTCTACGTATGGGTGGTCCCGGGGATCGAACCCACTACCCTGGTGTTACAAGCGCCATGCTCTACCAACTGAGCTACAGAAGGACCACACAGAAGCACTAACTAAAGTTTATTTAGTGCTTTATCCGGGTAGCCGGAAAGTAGAGCATTGCAGTAGTCTAACCTAGAAGTGACAAAAGCATGGATTAATTTTTCTGCATCATTTTTGGACAGAAAGTTTCTGATTTTTGCAATGTTACGTAGATGGAAAAAAGCTGTCTTTGAAATGGTCTTGATATGTTCTTCAAAAGAGAGATCAGGGTCCAGAGTAACGCCGAGGTCCTTCACAGTTTTATTTGAGACGACTGTACAACCATTAAGATTAATTGTCAGATTCAACAGAAGATCTCTTTGTTTCTTGGGACCTAGAACAAGCATTTCTGTTTTGTCCGAGTTTAAAAGTACACACGCGCAATATTCCTCAAAGGGACTGGACCCGTCCTCTTTTCCTTATTTATGTTCTCTCTCCTCTCTCCTCTCTCCTCTCTCTCTCATATATGACTTTGCTTCAACTATTTCAGGTCAATTGGGATCAAATTATTTCCCCAGTATCAGCAAGATTGGGGTGAAAAACATATTCTGAACCATTTCTTCTGACATTTACTAGATGTTGTGAGGACAAGCCATGTGTCTCTTGTCCACACTAAAGTATACTACTACCCAACTATCAGTTTGTTTATGCAAAATTTAAAACTAGCAATGTTATGTATCAGTATGTGTATGTTTAGATAATTTCACCTTTGACATTTGGTCATTTAAAACATCACAATCACTCTGGGTTGGCCAGCTGATTTGATATTCGCCCCTACTGATTATTGATGGCTGCCCGCCTGGCTTTAGCATGCTAGGCTATTGTCTCCATTGCAGATGAATAGCCCTGAATAGTGTTTCGAGCCAGCCAAGTTAGCAGATGATGCCAATTCTCCCATTAGCACTGAAGCCAGAGAGCCTCTCTCACAAAAGGGGTTAATTTGCTGCATCATGGTGGCTGTTATAGATAGATTAGATTAACGAGACCCTGCATCATATGTCAGCCATGGAGAGGATTGAACCCAACATAAATGCATCTACAGCCCCAGAATTAGGTCAGCAACACGCAAGCAGCATGCAGCTTAGGGAGAATATAAACGGATAATAAAATCATGATGGGGATAACTTTAGCATGCATAAAACCCAATATGGGTCAATGGAAACTGAGTCAGAGCGTGACTCAGTTGATGCGTGATTGGAGTTATTGGCTTATTGGCTACTGGCGAGATCAGACGCTAGGGTTTATAGTCTCTCTAAGATTCTTGGTAGTATATTTACATGCTGGATCGTGGAAAACTAAATGTGTTCTAATTTGTCATTTTATGTGATAGATTAGTGGTGTTCCTAACGATAATTTAACACAAATTACTGCTTGGGGACATCATGTATGTATGTTCTTAATAGATGCGTGAGACGGAGTGCTGACAACAGAAGCAGATAACTAGATTATATGAATCAGTGTGATTACTGCCAGTGCCAGCCTGCTGCGTGCCCTGTACCAAACAATAGGCACAACAGTCAGTAGTCACGATTGCCTTTGTTTTTGTGCAGAACACCCCTCAAGATTACTCAGAAGACTAATGAGTGGGTAGATTATACACACTTTCTTTCTCGCTCTCTTCTCCTCACCTGCTCTTTTTCAAGGTTCCCTCAGGTCACTTGCCTGGTTAAAGAACGATTGAAGGATTGTTATGTTTCGTTCTTTTTTGTAGGTCACTAGCTTTACCAAAGCTGTGTCCGTACCCTTTCTATAGACTACAGCACTAAATCATAAGGTATTGTCAACCTATCTCTGCAGAGTATACAGACAACTGTTCAGTGTACTTGTTCTTTAATCAATTCTAAAGAGACATAGCACCACTGGCCTGTAGCTACATAAACATTTCATAACCCCACTACAGTTCTATAGCATAGCCAACTGATTGATGACATACCTTACTGGATGACTGCACCCCTGACTCCCTCCTCCTCTTCTCCCCACCCAATCACAACTCAGGAATGTTAACCTGGAGCGTTGTAGATGACGAATACCCAAGAGGTCAGGACACCTGTCAGAGGGAATAGACTGCCCCATTGTTCCAACTGACCAATGGAAAGCCAGGGATATAAACTGGTGGAGTGTGTATGTATGGATGAAGTGTACATATATGAAGGCTTTTTGGTCACTGCATATATACTTTCAATGCCTAGCAACAGTGGTCCTCTTCTTCCTAAATTTGACTCTTTCTTGGCCCTTTGTTGAGTGTAATTTCTGTATATTGCCCTCACCTCCCCGCCCTCCCTCACCCCCCGCCCTCTCTAACATACTAAAGCTGTAGGTACTAAACACATTTTCTTAAGAGCAGGTAATGACCATTATGTTGTAAAAAAAAAATAGGGGTCTCCCTGGAGAGGCCATGAGGAGATACACAGGTCAGACTGTTTGCTGAGGCATGTCAGAAGTGTGTGTGTGTGTGTGGGGGGGTAGGACCATAGGGAATATTAGCCTCTAACAGTGGGAGACAATAATTTGGAATATTTGTCTACTTTTGATGTCCATATCAATATATTGTTGCATAGGGCGACAGACACAATAACATACCAGACACAATAACATACCAAACACATACTGTTGAAGTCGGACGTTTACATACACCTTAGCCAAATACGTTTAAACTCGGTTTTTGACCATTCCTGACATTTAATCCTAGTAAAATTCAATGTCTTAGGTCAGTTAGGATCACCACTTTATTTTAAGAATGTGAAATGTCAGAATAGTAGTAGAGAGAATTATTTATTTCAGCTTTGATTTCTTTCATCACATTTCCAGTGGGTCAGAAGTTAACATGCACTCAATTAGTATTTGGTAGCACTGCCTTTAAATTGTTGAACTTGGGTCAAAAGTTTCAGGTAGCCTTCCACAAGCTTCCCACAATAAGTTGGGTGAATTTTGGCCCATTCCTCCTGACAGAGCTGGTGTAACCGAGTCAGGTTTGTATGCCTCCATGCTCTCACACACTTTTTCAGTTCTGCCCACAAATGTTCTATAGGATTGAGGTCAGGGCTTTTTGATGGCCACTCCAATACCTTGACAGTGTTGTCCTTAAGCCATTTTGCCACAACTTTGGAAGTATGCTTGGTGTCATTGTCTATTTAGAAGACCCATTTGCGACCAAGCTTTAACTTCCTGACTGATGTCTTGAGATGTTGCTTCAATGTATCCACATAATTTTCCTGCCTCATGAAGACATCTATTTTGTGAAGTGCACCAGTCCCTCCTGCAGCAAAGCACCCCCACAACATGATGCTGCCACTCCGGTGCTTCACGGTTGGGAGGGTGTTCTTCGGCTTGCAAGCCTCCCCCTTTTTCCTCCAAACATAATGATGGTCATTATGGCCAAACAGTTCTATTTTTGTATCATCAGAGCAGAGGACATTTCTCCAAAATTACGATCTTTGTCCCCATGTGCAGTTGCAAACCGTAGTTTGGCTTTTTTATGGCGGTTTTGGAGCAGTGGCTTTTTCCTTGCTGAGTTGCCTTCAGGTTATGTCGATATAGGACTCGTTTTACTGTGGATATAGATACTTTTGTACCTGTTTCCTCCAGCATCTTCAAACGGTCCTTTGCTGTTGTTCTGGGATTGATTTGTACTTTTCGCACCAAAGTACGTTCATCTCTAAGAGACAGAACGACAGCATCTCCTTCCTGAGCGGTATGACGGCTGCGTGGTCCCATGGTGTTTATACTTGCATACTATTGTTTGTACAGATGAACGTGGTACTTTCAGGTGTTTGGAAATTGCTCTCAATGATGAACCAGACTTGTGGAGGTCTACAATTGTTTTTCTGAGACCTTGGCTGTTTTCTTTTGATTTTCCCATGATGTCAAGCAAAGAGGCACTGAATTTGAAGGTAGGCCTTGAAATACATCCACAGGTACACCTCAAAATGACTCAAATTATGTCAATTAGCCTATCAGAAGCTTCTAAGCCATGACACAATTTTCTGGAATTTTCCTAGCTGTTTAAAGGCACAGTCAACTTAGTGTATGTTCTGACCCACTTGAAATGTGATACTGTGAATTATAAGTGAAATAATCTGTCTGTAAACAATTGTTGGAAAAATGACTTGTCATGCACAAAGTAGATGTCCTAACCGACTTGCCAAAACTATAGTTTGTTAACAAGACATTTGTGGAGTGGTTGAAAAACGAGTTTTAATGACTCCAACCTAAGTGTATGTAAACGTCCTACTTCAACTGGAAGCCCATACCAACCTGTGTGTAACCCAGTAATGCACAAACACACAGCAGTGATAATATCTTGATCCCCCTGTGACTGAGTGATGAGTCCTGTCCTTTTGTCTGTCGTGTCCAGGCAGTGACTCACCTCACCTTTTTGTCTTTTATGTGACTCTACCTGTCTCCTGCCCTCTTCCAGTTCCTAGGCTGGGCATAATAACAACCAGACACCCATGAGCAGAGACTCACAGGCTAATGGTACTTACATGTAAACCACATGTCTTTATAAACTTTCCCTCAGCAGATTAACTCTGGCATGTCAAGAACATAGGTTATGTTATATTTACTGCCTGGATAGCAGACAAAAAAGTCATTGCTGGTTCCATATCAAAAGATTTATGATTTTTCGTTTCATTTTGCGGGGCCATAAAACTTCAGTGATGGATAAACACTTTTAGGAAGGAGACAGAGGGAGAGTGAAGAGTTCATCCTACAGATGGACATAAACAAGTTAGAGAGATGGATAGGGTGAAAGGTAGACGAAGGGAGATGGAGAGGGTGAGAGGGGAGAGTGGCAGACATAGGGAGTGAGAGGAGAGCTTTATAGCTTCAGACAGTTATGGCAGAAAGCCAACAGCCCCCTTAAACCCTGAGCTTATAGAGTGAAAGCTGATATTCAATAAATGTTTGTCCCCGAGAACAAGTCATTGGCAATAATTACAAGTTACAATGACGTACATACACAGATGCAATTACAATGACGTACATACACAGATGCACAAAGACTGACAGACATAGGGGAGGAAGTTTGAGTTTCTGAGTGAGAGATGAAGCAACAATAGATGTTAGCCTGGCTAGCAGCTTAGCTTGCTAATATGCATGCTGTGATAAAACAATTTCCCAAGTTAGGATTAATGAAGTAATACTCCACTCTCCTCTCTATTAGCAAGCTGCTAGTTCACAGCAGCCAGAGACTCATTAACCCCTTGTAGCCCTGCCTGCTCCTCTCATTATGTGCTAATCAGGTTGGCTAGCCTAGTGCTATTCAAACAATCACCGTGTTGCCTGACGACACGCTCTGTCTAACGGTCTAGCTCTCCTGCGGGAAAATAATTTGAATAGTTTTAAGTAAAAACACAGTGTTGTGGTGGGATGACTGTGGGCCCTGGTTGGCCCAGACAAACAGATATCTAATTGGTTGTATTCTTACCTTCTCCCTTTAAACTCATTGTTAGCATGACTTGTCAGCTGACTGCTAGGAATTAATAAAGCTTCAGTGGGCCATGATCCCATTAGCAAAGAAGACGAGAGCAAAGGTTGTTGTTTTAAAATGTGGTGTGAAGGGCTGCTGGTGATGCTACATTATGAGGCTGTTTAGATTGAGTTTTGTGTGCATGTGTGTGTAAGGATATTTTCTTTAACATAATTCCATGCATTTGGTGAAACTCTGTCCTAACTTAAGGTAGAGAAAATCCCCATCATGATAAATGACTACATAAACTACATAAATGTACTACATAAACAAATACATTGCCTCTTAGCGTGCTGATAGGAGTTAAATTCTTACATATACACACTCATTGCTTTCATAAACTATTGAAATTGGAGAACATAAACGTATGCATGTTGTGATAAGTTTTCTAACACTAATGGTACTTAATCAACAAAGTATACATAAAACTAAGTAGTCTCACGTTTCATCAAAATATGTCCGTCTTTCCCAGAGAGACCTTTTCTCTTGCAACATCTCTCTCAGAGAAAAAGTTAACTCCTGCAAAGACTGACTGGTTAAGGCCAAGTGTTCGGTTATTTTTGACTAGTGTACTTTCAGTGATTTTAAATGTATGTATTGAGAAACTTTATGAACTGTGAATAATATTCAGATACCCAGGTGGTCTTGGCAAACTTTCCCTCCATGTTCATTGTGTAGTGTTCTCAGGGGGACCTTGGCTCTAGGGTTAGAAACCTTGGCTTCATTACCATATAATTGCATAGTCATGTCAGTGTGTATGTTTGCATCATGACAACACACTAACAAAAGCCTGCTATCATAAATAGCTCTATTGTGTGACAGAATTACAGTATATCTCGAGCCAGCCTCTTTCTGCCAGCATATCTGACACTCAAGCCTGCATAAAGTGTGGCATGCAGCTCTTTCCCTCAGCCGAAACCTTCTGACATGTTGACCACACCAAAATAAATGTACACATATGTACATGTTATTCAATCATTGACACCCACACTGCTCACGCGCGCCAATGAGCATCTGCGTAGCCAGGCACTAAAATATAACTTAGTTCTATTTGTGACGCTTGACACGCTGTAAGTCACACCTCTCCCTCTTCCTCATTGGTTTTTAGGAGCATATACCCACGTGGGTGATTGAAAGATGAACTGAGGTCCACACTCCAGTCCAGTTGGTGGTGGTAATGTACCTTAAAGTTGGTTGCCGACTGCCATATAAAGTCCAAAGAAGAAGGAGGAGAGATTCCTAGAAAATAACTTGGTTTACCCTTTTATCTGTGGATTAATTGTCGGAGTAGAGGACCTTGTGCATTTCAGGTAAAATAACGACCCAATGTTTATATCCCAGGACAAATTTGATAGCAACAGCAAGCTAGCTAGCTAAATTACCATACATGTTTAATGCTTTCTGACCTGTCCCCAAATTAATATAGTTGGTTAAGAGTTTGTTTTAATATTTCAACCTGCGTGTCCTGATCGCGTCTGGTGTGGGTGGACAAAATCAACATGCGCACGATGGTGCACGTGCGGTCTAGTCAGCATGTTAGCCATAAAATCCAAATGAGGCTGAACCCTGACACACATTTCCCAACTCCTGCCTAGGTCTGCAACAATTATCGTGTAACAGTGTAACTGACAATTATGGACATTGGGCCTCAGGACTACCTGACATGATGACTCCTTGCTGTCCCCAGTGCACCTGGCCGTGCTGCTGCTCCAGTTTAAACTGTTCTGCCTTATTATTATTCGACCATGCTGGTCATTTATGAACATTTGAACTTCTTGGCCATGTTATAATCTCCACCTGGCACAGCCAGAAGAGGACTGGCCACCCCACATAGCCTGGTTCCTCTCTAGGTTTCTTCCTAGGTTTTGGCCTTTCTAGGGAGTTTTTCCTAGCCACCGTGCTTCTACACCTGCATTGCTTGCTATTTGGGGTTTAAGGCTGGGTTTCTGTACAGCACTTTGAGATATCAGCTGATGTACGAAGGGCTATATAAATACATTTGATTTGATTTTAATTTGATTTGGACAATAACCATATGTTAAGTTTAGGGTGCAAAGCAAAGGAGAGAGAGAAGAAGGGGTAAGGATGGAGGTATGGAGGGAGAGATGGGGAAGAAAGACAGGGTAAGCAGGGAGAGATAAGGGAGAGCACATTTTTGACTGCGCTCTACAGGGATGGTTTCCTATATCTTTCTCAGTGTGTTTTTGGTTTCCACACCAAACCTCCTTAACCATGGCTGCCAGTCTGACATTTTGTTGGTGGTAGGCAGGAAGGGGTGGAATCCCCTAATCCTCTCTGCTGACAGACAGGTTTACAGACACAGGATGTGTTTTATTACCCTGTTTTTTGTGCCAACAGACTGGCTGTCCGACCTGGCGCATGTTCAGTAAGACATTGCAACGTTCTGTATTGTATAGTACATGTATGTAAACACACATATACAGTACCTGGAGACAGACGCATACACAAAAACGCACTGAGTATACAAACCATTAAGAACACCTGCCCTTTCCACTACATAGACTGACCAGGTGAATCCAGGTGAAAGCTATGATCCCTTATTGATTTCACTTGTTAAATCTACTTCAATGTAGATGAAGGGGAGGAGAAAGGTTATAGAAGGATTTTTAAGACTTGAGACATTGTCTATGTGTGTCTATATTCAGAGGGTGAATGGGCAAGACAAAATATTTAAGGTGCCTTTGAACGGGGAATGGTAGTAGGTGCCAGGCGCACCAGTTTGTGTCAAGAATTGCAATGCTGCTGGGTTTTTTCACGCTCAACAGTTTTCTGTGTGTTTCAAGAATGGTCCACCACCCAAAGGACATCCAGCTAACTTGACACAACTGTGGGAAGCATTGGAGTCAACATGGGCCAGCATCCCTGCGGAATGCTTTCGACACCTTGTAGAGTCCATGCTCCGACGAATTGAGGCTGTTCTGAGGGTTAAAGGGGGTGGTGCAACTCAATATGAGGAAGTTGTTCCTAATGTATGGTATGCTCTGTACAGTACACACACTACCTGACAGACAGATACAAAGTGCATACTCTTAGCCCAACAAGTGTGACTTGCATGAGAGTGGGCAGTGCCAAACCAGAAGACAAGCACTGCTTGTCTTTACTATCATGAGTTTTGTGGTTCTTGGGACAAAACAATGACATTTATTTTCATGTCAACATAGACAGTTTGAATGGGCATTGAATCAGTGCTTGGTGTGAAGGAGCCCATGGACAGGGAGCAGCCCTGAGTGACACTGACAGACTCAGTCTACACTGTTTGTTATTCTGACCTCCTCCTTTAGCCGTCAGTCTGTCTAGGTTGCCGCAGAACTGAACAGTCTGACTGCAGTGTTTAGTCTGGACATCACAAAGAGGCTTAAGTGAACCACTGTCTCCACTCCCTCTCCTCTCTCTGTCCTCTCTCATCTACAAGCATAAACGGGAGGAGAGGTTGAGATAAGGCAATATAGGACACAGAGAGGGGAGAAGCTTGGAGGGTACTATGGTGTTGAATGCCGAGCTGTAGTCGATGAACAGCATACCTATGTGAGAGAGAATGCTGTTCATCGACTACAGCTCGGCATTCAACACCATAGTACCCTCCAAGCTCGTCATCAAGCTCAAGACCCTGGGTCTCGACCCCGCCCTGTGCAACTGGGTACTGGACTTCCTGACGGGCCGCCCCCAGGTGGTGAGGGTAGGCAACAACATCTCCTCCCCGCTGATCCTCAACACGGGGGCCCCACAAGGGTGCGTTCTGAGCCCTCTCCTGTACTCCCTGTTCACCCACGACTGCGTGGCCACGCACGCCTCCAACTCAATCATCAAGTTTGCGGACGACACAACAGTGGTAGGCTTGATTACCAACAATGACGAGTCGGCCTACAGGGAGGAGGTGAGGGCCCTCGGAGTGTGGTGTCAGGAAAATAACCTCACACTCAACGTCAACAAAACTAAGGAGATGATTGTGGACTTCAGGAAACAGCAGAGGGAACACCCCCCTATCCACATCGATGGAACAGTAGTGGAGAGGGTAGCAAGTTTTAAGTTCCTCGGCATACACATCACAGACAAACTGAATTGGTCCACTCACACTGACAGCGTCGTGAAGAAGGCGCAGCAGCGCCTCTTCAACCTCAGGAGGCTGAAGAAATTTGGCTTGTCACCAAAAGCACTCACAAACTTCTACAGATGCACAATCGAGAGCATCCTGGCGGGCTGTATCACCGCCTGGTACGGCAACTGCTCCGCCCTCAACCGTAAGGCTCTCCAGAGGGTAGTGAGGTCTGCACAACGCATCACCGGGGGCAAACTACCTGCCCTCCAGGACACCTACACCACCCGATGTTACAGGAAGGCCATAAAGATCATCAAGGACATCAACCACCCGAGCCACTGCCTGTTCACCCCGCTATCATCCAGAAGGCGCATCAAAGCTGGGACCGAGAGACTGAAAAACAGCTTCTATCTCAAGGCCATCAGACTGTTAAACAGCCACCACCAACATTGAGTGGCTGCTGCCAACACACTGTCATTGACACTGACCCAACTCCAGCCACTTTAATAATGGGAATTGATGGGAAATTATGTAAATATATCACTAGCCACTTTAAACAATGCTACCTTATATAATGTTACTTACCCTACATTATTCATCTCATATGCATACGTATATACTGTACTCTATATCATCGACTGCATCCTTATGTAATACATGTATCACTAGCCACTTTAACTATGCCACTTTGTTTACTTTGTCTACATACTCATCTCATATGTATATACTGTACTCGATACCATCTACTGTATGCTGCCCTGTACCATCACTCATTCATATATCCTTATGTACATATTCTATATCCCCTTACACTGTGTATAAGACAGTAGTTTTGGAATTGTTAGTTAGATTACTTGTTGGTTATCACTGTATTGTCGGAACTAGAAGCACAAGCATTTCGCTACACTCGCATTAACATCTGCTAACCATGTGTATGTGACAAATAAAATGTGATTTGATTTGAGAAGAGCAATTGAAGAGCTGACTGGCTATGGAGGAGTTCAATGAGAATTCACACAGAGGTGGAGAAGAGTAACGTGGAATTTGGAGATAGAGAGTAATATGTTAAGTGACAGCATTCAAAACAGATATCTGCAATGACAAAGCTTGTCTATTTGTGTGTGTATGCTGTGTATGCTGTGCGTGTGTAGGTTGCAAAGCAGTGACACACACTGCCCCCCCCTCATAATCATCACCCCACAACTCTGCTGACCACATTGGGGAGGGCGACAGGGCGGGGGCAGCGAAGGGCGGGGGCAGCGAAGGGAGGGGGTGTTGGGGATTAGTGATGATTTGCTCCCTGCTTCCCTCCTTTTTAAAATCTGTATGGAGGATGCCCCAAACCCCACCCCCTACCCCCTGAGCCCTCCCCTATCCCCTCCCCCCTGGCCTGTGTGTGTGAGCAGATCTTCCACCTGACAGAATGCTGAGCTGAGAGGGATGGACAGAGCTAGCCTGTACAGAGGAGCACAATGCCTGACTCACTGGATGGGACAACATGCAACATGCTACTCTGGATGGGACAACATGCATGGAGCAGCCAGGAGAAAGCTAGGCCAGCCAAAGAGCGGAGAAGTGATTAGATTAGCCAGGCTTTACAAATGAAAGACTAATAATACCGCTCAGCTTCAGATATCCTCTCACTACCTGTTTGCTACCAGGACCTGAGGCAGCACACACCCAGACACTTGTTGATGTGAATGTGTAGGTAGGGCACGTCTGAGACCGAGAGGGAAGGAGAGAGGTGAGAAAGAGAAAAAGAAGAGAGATACATAAGTCAAGTTAGACAAACTTGCTGTATCTCAACTACACACAGAAACTCAGACATACACCCAGCGGCGATGCCACTGGGACAGAAAAAGCTTGACATGGAGCTATTACTGGGAGACGGCAATCCTGAAGATCCTAAGAGGGACAGGTCTAGGAGCTGTGTAGAGTTCTACCAGGTTAAAGTGAGTCAAAAACCAGACTACGTTACCTTACCTTACCTAATTGTTATTTTCTACCCTCTGGACAAACTTGTTCATGCTTCGTAATGGGGTATAATTCAACAATGGTGGCAGGGGCCTTGGAAATGTGGGCTCAGGCATGTGTTTTTAGATGACGTGTGCCGTGAATAAGAAACCTGTTGATCCAGTCTGGCTCACTAGCTGTGGAATTTGTAGTGTTTCTTTTGGGTTAACATAGTTATCATGTGAAGTACTTTGTTCATTTCAGATAGATGGCTTTGGCTATCTTCTACCTCTAGACATGATATCCATAACATCATGTCAGCCTCAATTAATATTTGGCATATACAGTATCTTTGCCATACACTGTAATATGTGGTTTAGTATTCCCTGTGACAATCTGTGACCTTGCGATGTACACTCAGTGGCCAGTTTATTAGGAACACCACCATGTTCACAAATGGTTTGCTCCTAAAGATACTGAGTCACGTGGCCATGGCTTGTTATATAGAGCAGGCAGACAGGCATTAAGGCATTCAGTTACTGTTCGATTGAACACTAGAATGGACAAAAGGAGTGACCTAAGTGACTTTGAGCGTGATATGATTGTCGGTGTCAGGCGCGGCTGTTCCAATATCTCAGAAATGGCCGGCCTCCTGGGCTTTTCATGCACGACAGTGTCTGACGTTTACTGAGAATGGTGTAACAACTAATTGATGAGAGAGGTTGAAAGAGACTGGCAAGAATCGTGCAAGCTAACAGGCAGGACACAAACAGGCAAATAACGGTGCAGTACAACAGTGGTGTGCAGAACGGCATAACGGAACGCACAACTCTTCGGTCCTTGTCACGGATGGGCTATTGCAGCAGACGACCACACCGGGTCCTGGTCCTATTAGCTAAAAACAAGAGGAAGTTGCTCCAGGGGCATGCCATCACCAACATAGGAAAATTGAGTGGAAATACTTTGCCTGGTCTGACGAATCCCGGTTCCAGTTGCGTCATGCTAGTGGCAGAGTCAGGATTTGGCGTAAACAACATCCTGCCTCGTGTCAATGGTACAGGCTGGTGGCGGTGTTGTAATGATGTGGGGAATGTTTTCCTGGCACATGTTAGGTCCCTTGATGGGGTAGCAGGTAGCCTAGTGGTTAGAGCGATGGGCCAGTAACCGAAGGTTGCTGGATTGAATCCCTGAGCTGACAAGGTAAAAGTCTGTCATTTTGCCCCTGAGCCAGGCTGTTAATCCACTGTTCCCTGGGCACCGAAGATGTGGATGTCGATTTAGGAAGCACCCCAAACCTCTCTGATTCAGAGGTTAAATGCGGAAGACACATTTCAGTTGAAGGCATACAGTTGTACAACAGACTAGGTATCCCCCTTTGATACCAATTAAGCAACTCTTGAATACCACTACACCTTGTAGAATCAATTCCCAGAAGAATTCAGGCTGTTCTGGAGGCAAAGAGGTGTCCGACATGATACTAGATGGGTGTACCTAATAAACTGTCCGCTGAGTGTATATGACTATATGTACAGTATGTGACCGATTTGGTGCCGGTGCAGACATTTACCCAGAGCCCCATGACTACGGCGGTCTCTCTGATGGTAGTAAAGCGTCAGCCGCCTTCAATTGAGTTTGGTAGCAGACGGTTAGGTGTGTGTGTGTGTGTGTGTGTGTGTGTGTGTGTGTGTGTGTGTGTGTGTGTGTGTGTGTGTGTGTGTGTGTGTGTGTGTGTGTGTGTGTGTGTGTGTGTGTGTGTGTGTGTGTGTGTGTGTGTGTGTGTGTGTGTGTGTGTGAGAGACTAGAACCAGGGGGAATGTTGGTAATGAAACACCAGAGACCTATAATGTCAAAACCATGCTGGAGACGTTTTGGTTTGGAATGGATTAGCTATATATTGACACCATGTGAGTACTAACAGTATAACACTGATCAGGAGTGTTGGGGGGCATAAAACAGGAACGTGCTATAGGTCTTCCATACGTTTTACATTCCAGTAAACATTTACTATAAAGTAAATGTAAGTGTGGATTGCATGTGTTAATGCATGTGCATTGTATCTCTATCTTACACACACACACAGCCTAATGTGTGTAGATAAACAAACACTCACACACACAACAAGTAGAGTGTATGGGGGGGTCCAATTGTTGCCTAATCAACAGGTGGCTAACACTAATACTGTAACAAATATTTCCCATGTATGGTCATTTTGTATCTCACCGTGGATTTACATTATATCTCACTAGACATATTTTATTATCTCTCTTCAACATCAGATTTGCTACTTTTTGCTGTTAATAAGGATCCGCCCCTTTTTTTTTTACATTTTCACCTAAAGTGACTTACCCAAATCTAACTGCCTGTAGCTCAGGACCTGAAGCAAGGATATGCATATTCTTGATACCAATTGAAAGGAAACACTTTGAAGCTTATAGGAATGTGAAATTCATTTAATAGAATATAACACATTAGTTCTGGTAAAAGATAATACAAAAAAAAAACTTCTAAAATATTTTTTTCTGTACCATCATCTTTCAAATGTAAGAGAAAGGCCATAATGTATTATTCCAGCCCAGGTGCAATTTAGATTTTGGCCACTAGATGACAAAAGTGTATGTGCAAAATTTTATACTGATCCAATGAACCATTGTATTTCTGTTCAAATTGTTGTATCAAGACTGCCCAAATTTGCCCCTTATTTTTTAAGGAACACAGTCCGGCTTTAAATGTGCTCTTGAAAGTTGAAATAGTAGAATGCACAAGGTGCAATTTCTCAATTGGGTAGTGCATTATCAGTTCCTCTTGTCATGTTAGTCATTGCATACTTTAGAGAGCTATGTATAAATTGTCAGAAATGTCCAGATCAAGTAACCCATGTCAGCAAACTTTTTTTTATTTAAGTTTTTTAGCCCATAGATATTGTTGTAATTTTTGTTGTCACTCGAATATCACATGAATACACATTAGACATTGAAAAATGTATATAATTGCAAGAAAATGTGCTTTAAAACTGAAAAATGTTCTTTGCACCCATGACAAAGTGTTTAGAATTGCAGAAAATAAGCTTTAAACCTGCAAAATTCTCTCCACCAACAAAAGGGGTGTGAAAGGTTTGTGTGGCGCTTGCATGCAGGGGGGAGCAGGATGTTCCCTAATGCCGGAAGGGGTGCCCCGAGTGGGAAAAATCTGGGAACCCCTGTTTTAAGGGAATTATGCGAGAACACTCATTCCATTCACCTAGCCGATTTTAGTCAGGCGCCAGCCGAAACAGGGCATGCAGAAGCCTTTACACTGTACCACTCAGAGGGGGGTATGTGGTTTAGATGTCTCAATGACCCTGTGTTTTCAGTTTAAGGAGGAGGTGAACGATGAAGGTATGGGAACAATGGAGGTATGGAGGGATAATAGAGTTAATGATGAAATGGGCTCTGACAACCTTTGGACAACAACTTTGAGGACTCTGAGGATGGAGAGCAGAGAGAGGGGCAAGAAGCTGGAGTGGGAGAGAATGGAGGGGTGTGGGGGGGGTGTGGAGAGGACCTCCCTCTGCTGTTCATCTGCCCTCACAGATGTCCTGAAGACAACACGAGTCAACATGACTGACTACCTGTTGTGACACAGGCCACTGGAGAAATGGAGAAATACTATCCAGTCCAGTGAGGGGCAACTTTAATTGGGGTGGGGGCCACAACAATGTTGAACTTATCATGAGGGGCCGCAGTTGCTTGCGGGTCTGAGTACCCACATCCACCCCCCATCTCACATTTTTGTGGCAGCCCTCTTGACAGCGGAGATGAGAATAAATTAGAGTACATTTTGTGCAGTTCTACAAATTTTGCCGTTTTAAAGCAAGTTTGCTGCAATTCTACACATTTTGCCATGGGGCGGAGAGAAGATTCTGCAATTTTATAACAAATTTCATGCAATTCTACAAATTTTGTCATGGGGTGGAGAGGAAAATGAGATGTTTTACAGCTAATGCCCTGCAATTCTACACATTTTGCCATAGGATGGAGTGAAATGTTTACATTTTTAATATGATATTTGAGTGAGAGTGACTATCAAAATCAATGGTGGCCCCTCGGCTGGTAATTCGACCATGATAAGTTTAGAAAGCTGGCCACTAAACTAACTTAGCAATCTACAAATGTTTTGCTGACATGGGCTAATTGACTATCAGTGACTGACATAACAACAGAAAAACTGATGATGCACAACCAAATTTTGAAATTTCACCTGGTGAATTCTACTATTCTAACTCGCAACACTAAGTTGAGACCCAGAGTTGGGGTCTCAATTTACTGTTGCGAGCTGCCAGATGCTCATCCCTGATCTAGTCAATTTTAGATCTTTCATTCTTTCTTTGCAACATGATCTAGAGGTCAGATTGAACAATTAGACACTAAAGAATGAGGAAGAGGGGTATGATGTTTCTAACTGTGGTTTGGTTTCAATAACTCACACAGTTGTCTTCTATATCTGTTGCTCTGGAAATATTACTCTGGGGCCGATGTCGGTGGGATTGTTTCCACATCGTAGTTGGAATGTTGTGAGCCAAGCTGCTTCAAGATGGCCAAATACATTAGCTGGTTTAGTTGGGCTCTCTGGGTTGCTCCACCTCCCAAGCCATCCATGAAGCAATTAGGTCATTAGGTTGGTTGGGCCACGGTGGCTTCTGCAACTGGGACTCCTGGCTGGGGAATACGGTAGTAAAAATAATACTAATTCTGTTTTAAGCATTAAACCTCCCGCTGTGTGAAACTTCCCTTGCCAGCCTAGAAAGCAGTTCATTCAGTGTCAAATTCTTAAAAATAGAACATAACTGACTTTCATGTGCACTTTTGCAGAATTCAGAGAGAGAGCAGAGAATAAAGTTTTCCTTCAAGCACTGGAGCATCTGGTTCATCCAGTTATACTGTTCCATTCTGGGATGTGGCAGATGATGAAGGACAGCGGGAAGGAGAAAATAGAGACATTTTTATTGAACACAGCAACATTTTGTGGGAGAGAGGGAAATCTTGTTTCAGAGTCTGAAGCCAACCAAAGAGAAGAGAACAACATTAGGTGGTTTATAATTCCTTCAACGGTTCAATGATTAATTAATTAGAACCATATTGCTGACAGTTTTATGTTTACATGGACAGTTGCTTGCTGAGATGCTATATGACTAATTACTTTGTTGTAATTAATATTTGCTTTCAAAGCATGTAAAAGCAAGTTGCTTTGTATCGGGGTGCTTTGTGTCATGATGTCAATTCAATCTCTGAAAGCTAACATAACAGTGTCTCGATTTGACAAATCATCCCTGTACTGTGCCATGGTTTAAATATTTGTTGGTTTTCCCTTTTCTTCTTAGTAATCTGACACTGCAGATAAATCCTATGGTCAGTTCTTCTGCTGACAGGCAGATTTAAAATGTACAGATATTGTGACAATTGTGCTAGTACGAACTCTTGCTAGTACGAGCAACTGACCCAGTCCACAGAGGAACCTAAATAATCATCCAGCAGGTGATCCCAGTAACCCTCCCAGTCCATGAGATATTGAGTGCCTTGCCAGAATTATAGACTGGAGAGGATGCATCACACCGTGTAGGCTGGCTGTCATGCGAGGCGGAGGTGGAGGCCGAGTGGCCAGAACCAGAGGACTGAACACCACAGGCTTGAGTCTGGAGATGTGGAAGGTGGGATGAACCCTCATAGGCCAGGGAAGACTAAGGCGATAGGCGACTGGATTGATGCGCCGTAGAACCTTGAATGGACCAACGTACCTGGGAGCCAACTTCCTATATTCCACACGTAGAGGGAGATTCCTAGTAGACAACCAGACCATCTGGCCTGGACTCAGCAGGGGACTTCGGCGGCGATGACGGCTGCCCTGTCGTTGAACCCGAGCTGAGGACCTCAGGAGCGCTGACCGAGCCCTCTTCCAGGTCTGGCGGACGGAACCGTCACTTCAATCTCTTGATCTGGGAACAGGGGGGGCTGGTAACCGTACAACACCTGGAATGGTGACAGGCCAGTGGAGGAACACTGGAGAGTGTTGTGTGCATACTCCACCCATGGAAGATGCTGACTCCAAATGGCGGGGTTGGTGAACACACAGCACCGTAAGGTTGTCTCCAGATCCTGGTTCACCTGCTCAGTTTGAACATTGGACTGAGGGTGATAACCTGAGGACAGACTGGCTGATGACCCCAGAAGAGTACAGAATTCCCCCAAAAATCTGGAGGCAAACTGGGGGGCCCCGGTCAGAGACTATGTCCAGAGGAAGTCCGTGAAGGTGGAAAACATGCTGAATACTAGCTGAGCTAGAGCGGAAAGTCTGCTGCCTCCCAATTGTATCGGCTCCTCTAAAGGATATGAAGGAGAACCATAGCCGAATTGAGAACCCTGCCGGGGTACAGGACAAGCAGGCCCAGCATACAGCAGTGGAACAATTAAGGAATCGACTCCCTCAGCGGGGCCGGAAACACTGGAACCAACTAGGAACCCCTCCGTCCTCATGACCACGTTCCCGAAGCCGATTGTAAATCTGGATGGCCAATACGATAAGCTCCTCCAGAGTGTCAGGGTTGTCCTGGGAAGACAGCTCGTCCTTGAGAACCTCACTGAGTCCATTCAGAAAGACTGAGTGAAGTGCCTCTATATTCCAACCTCTCTCAGCGGCGAGCATCCAAAAGTCAATCAGCTCTGGCTGCCCTGCCGAATCGCAATGAGTCTCATCTCCTGGGTGAAGCTTTGCCAATTGAAACAAATGTCTGAATGCTGCTCCCAGATAGCCGTGGCCCATGCCGGAGCAAGGTGATGACATATGCCACTCTGGATCGCTCAGTGGGAAACGTTGATGCCTGCAGCTCGAAGACCAATGAACATTGGAACAGGAACCCAGGATACCTCCCAGGATGCCCTTCATAGTGCTCCAGTGGGGAGGAAGATGATGAGCTGGTAGGAAGTGGAGGGTTAGAAACCGCCCACAGGTGCAGCAGCAGCAGTTGCTCCTGTCTGTCCCGTCTGCAGACTGTACACAAGAGTTCCTAAATCCCCCGACAATTTCTTCAGCCGAGCTTCATGGTGACCAATCACTGTTCCATGGTGAGTGAGAGCCGACCGTAAGTGGTGGAGCTCGGAGTGTCCCTCGGACGACAGAGAAATCTCTGCTGGGTCCATTTTGTGGCCCAGGTCTACTGTGACAATGGTGCTAGTACGAACTTGGACCCACGTGCAGAGAAACACAGCAGGCAGAGGTAAGGGTAAATCCAGAATATTTACTTAAGGTCTTCATAGCAAAACAACAACGCAATGGCAAATGAGAACACTGAACAAAACATGAGACCTGAGCAACTGACAAAGTCCACAGAGGAACCTAAATAGTCATCCAACAGGTGATCCTAATAAGCCCAATCAGGGTCACCTGGATACTAGAAGTAACCCCAGGGTGCCCTCCTTGGCAACCTCAGGTAGTACATGCAAGGAAGAACCTGACCTGTGACAGATATATCATGTGTCGTCAGGGCAGGTCAGGGCTTCGTGTCTTTCTCTGGAGAGAAGTGGCAGAAAGCAAACCCTCGTCTCACATCCATCACACACAAGAAAGAGAGAATGACATTTATTTGCTTTATACCTCCTCTCTCATCTCACTTTTTCTTCTGTCTTTTCATTTCTTCAATGTTATGAGAGGTAGGTGGTGTAAATAACTTAATGGAAAAAGTCTTACCAGACTTGATACATATTAATCAAACAGGGTTTATTAAAAATAGAAGCTTTCAAAAAAATACAAAAACATTTTCATTATAATACAATATGCAACAAAAATAGATGTAGATTTAGATGTAGAATACTCTAAAATCGCAGGATATTAAATGTACATGGAAAAAATGTAAATAATGGCAACACAAAAAATAGAATAACTCATGATCTACAGCTATTCTTTAAGTGGACCACAAACATATTAAATACTTAGAATGCTTAATAAGTGACAACAAACAACATGCAGAAAGATATCTTTATCCCATTACACAACAACATGAAAGCAGATCTAATTAAAAGGAACAATCTTTCCAATCTTCCATGTGTAACTCTGTGTTGTTTGTTCACACTGCTATGCTTTATCTTCGCCAGGTCGCAGTTGTAAATGAGAACTTGTTCTCAACTAGCCTACCTGGTTAAATAAAGGTGAAATAAAAAAATTAAATAAACAAATCTTACAAGTAGACTGGACCTAAGCACAGGCTAGATTTCTAAAAACTTGTTTTCACTTTGTCATTATGGGTTATTGTGTGTAGATGGGATCTTTTGATTTATTCTATAAGTCGAGGAGAATGAATACTTTCTGAAGGCACTGTATGTGTCTCTTGTCTCCTATATGTGACATGGATTTCTGTCATTACTTTTATCTGATAGGCTTCACAGTGCTTAAATTCCTATCTACCGGCTGCATTTTCACTTTATCATCACTGCATGATAACAGAGAGCACATAGTCTTTCCACAAGTCTGTCTCATCTGTTGAGGAGGGAGGCAGAGATAGACTGAGGGGAGGGAGGGAAAGAAGCCCTGCTTCTCTTTTTGAAAGAGAATATGGAGAGAAACATAGGGGCCTCCCCCTGATTATTAGAGCTATTTTTAGCATGTGAAGGTTAGTTATGTGGCTCCATTATTTCTCCTCAGGACCAGTTTTCCTGCTATGGCAACAAAATATTTCATTAAATGTTGATGTTTAGCGTGCGTGTTTTTGGCACGAGTCCCACTAATAAATATAACTGTCCATTAGTCTCTCTTGTGACCAACTTCAAAGAGTCCCACTGTTAGATTTCACCAGCCCACACATAGAGGCAGAGAGAGGTTGGACTCACTCTGTGGAGTTGAACTAATACTACCTGACTCAAACGTGACATACAGTACCAGTCAAAAGTTTGGACACAGCTACTCATTCAAGGGTTTTTCTATTTTCTACATTGTAGAATAATAATGAAGACATCAAAACTATGAAATAACACATGGAAACATGTAGTAACCAAAAAAGTGTTAAACAAATCTGAATATATTTTATATTTGAGATTCTTCAAAGTGGCCACCCTTTGCCTTGATGATAGCGTTGCACACTCTTGGCATTCTCACAACCAGCTTCATGAGGTAGTCACCTGGAATGCATTTCAATTAACAGGTGTGCCGTGTTAAAAGTTAATATCTTTCCTTCTTAATGTGTTTGAGCCAATCAGTTGTGTTGTGACAAGGTATGGGTGGTATACAGAAGATAGCCCTATTTGGTAAAAGACTGAGTCCATATTATGGCAAGGACAGCTCAAATAAGCAAAGAGAGATGACAGTCCATCATTACCTTAAGACATGAAGTTCAGTCAATCAGGAACATTTCAAGAACAGAAAGAACAGTTTCTTCAAGTGCAGTCGCAAAAACCATCAAGCTCTATAATGAAACTAGCTCTCATGAGGACCTCCACAGGAAAGGAAGACCCAGAGTTACCTCTGCTGCAGAGGATCATTTCATTCGAGTTACCAGCCTCAGAAATTGCAGCCCAAATAAATGCTTCAGAGTTCAAGTAACCGACGCATCTCAATATCAATTAATCAGAGGAGACTATGTGAATCAGGCCTTCATGGTTGAATTGCTCCAAAGAACCACTACTGAAGGACACCAATAATAAGAAGCTTGCTTGCTTGGGCCAAGAAACACGAGTAATGGACATTAGACCAGTGGAAATCTGTAATTTGGACTGATGAGTCCAACCGCCGTGCCTTTGTGAGACGCAGAGTAGGTGAACGGATAATCTCTCTTAACCAAATTTACCCAACCTCAACCCAATTGAGATGTTTTGGGATCAGTTGGACCGCAGAGTGAAGGAAAAGCAGCCAACAAGTGCTCAGCATATGTGGGAACTCCTTCAAGACTGTTGGAAAAGCACTCCAGATGAAGCTGGTTGAGAGAATGCTAAGAGTGTGCAAAGCTGTCATCAAGGCAAAGGGAGGGTACTTTGAAGAATCTAAATTCTAAACTATATTTTGATTTGTTTAACACTTTTTTTGGCTACTACATGATTCCATATGTGTAATTTCATAGTTTTGATGTCTTTACTATTATTCTACAATGTAGAAAATAGTAAAAAATAAAGAAAAACCCTTGAATGAGTAGGTGTGTCCAAACTTTTGACTGGCACTGTATATAAGAGACCCACTCATGCCCATCAGAACCCAAATAGATCTGTGTAGGCTTTTAGGTGCTACAGTCTCTTCTGCTCACACCCCCATAAAATTAATCTGCAGCACCAAAGGCAACACACTCACACATTCTAAACGCAAAGAAAGACACATCTTGTATTCACATTCCAAGGTGCTCTGAGTGAATCCATCTCAAATTCCCACTCTATCTTTTCTTAACTGATAAACAAGGGATATCACCACCACCTAAGTCTTCCCAGAATCTGTAGCAGGTTGCTCTTTGAAAGCAGAAGCTCCTTTTCTGAAACCAAACCTTTTGATCCATCCATCAAAAGCATTACTAATCTTTGACCCTACTGACAGACAAATTGATTACAGCGCTAACTGTAGCAAACAAACGCAACACAGTCAATGTACAATCAAATAAAGAATAATTATAAAAAATAAAAAAAAACTTAAATAACGTCTGGCAAACTTCAGTAATGTTTTTTTTCTTATCTCTCGTGGACACACTATGTAAACATACTATATACATGTCATGATAAAACTGGATGTGTGAGCTAACGAGTAGCATTAGTTCCGGTGCTTTGGACAAATCATGATTTCGCAGGTGTGTTAGCATCTTTCGAATATTGGAAGGGGAGGGGACATTTGGCCCATAGTCTTGCCCACAACTTGCAAAAAGAGGGGATGGAGCTCTTTGTTCCAGTTCCGATCCTCATTCTCTCTCTTCTCATAAAACCTTTCTGGCGTTCCACTAGCGACCCACCTCAACAACATCCGGTGAAATTGCAGAGCGTGAAATTCAAATTACAGAAATAGTCATATTTAATATTCATGAAAATACAACTGTCATACATCAGAAAAAAGCTTCACTTCTTGTTAATCCAGCTGCTGTGTCAGATTTCAAAACGGCTTTATGGCGAAAGCACACCATGCGATTATCTGAGGACAGCGCCCCACACACAAAAGCATTAACCTGTTAGACCTATAGGGGCAGTATTTCATTTTTGGATAAAAAGACGTGCCCGTTTTTAGCGCAATATTTTGTCACGAAAAGATGCTCGACTATGCTTAGTTTTGGAAAGAAGACACTCTGACGTTTCCAGAACTGCAAAGATTTTCACTGTGAGTGCCATAGAACAATATCTACAGGCAAAACCAAGATGTTTGAGTGACCAGGAAATCAACAGGATTTCTGAAGGCACGTTTTCCATGATCTCCTTATATGGCTGTGAATGCGACAGGAATGAACGGACACTTCCTATCGTTTCCCCCAGGTGTCTGCAGCATTGTGACGTATTTGTAGGCATATCATTGGAAGATTGGCCATAAGAGCCTACAATTACCAAGTGTCCCGCATGGTGTCTGCGTGGAAATTGGTGCGCAAAAGTCAGGTCCCAGTATTTTTCCATCCGAATCAGAGAAGAATGCACGCTTCTAGGACTGGCATTTCAATGAAGAGATATATGACAAAACACCGCCCCATCCCACATGCGGGATCGTGACTACAGCCTCAAGCTCATTACCATAATGCAACATTAGCGATTTCTAAAAATTGCAAATGAAATGAAATAAATATGCCTGCCCTCAAGCTTATCATTTTCTTAACAATCCTGTCGTCTCAGATTTTCAAAATATGCTTTAGAACCAGAGAAAATCAATAATTTGTGTAAGAGTGGTGATAGCTAGCTTAGCATTTAGCGTTAGCATTTAGCACGCAACATTCACAAAAACCAGCAAAGGGATCAAATAAAATAATTTACCTTTGAAGAACTTCAGATGTTTCAATGAGGAGACTCTCAGTTACATAGCAGATGTCCAGTTTTTCCTGAAAGATGCTTGTGTAGGACACAACGTTCCGTTTTGTTACTATGCATTTGGCTACCGAAACTAACCGAAAATTCAGTCACCTAAACGTCGAACTTTTTTCCGAATTAACTCCATAATATCGACTGAAACATGGAAAACGTTGTTTGAATCAATCCTCAAGGTGTTTTGTCATATATCTTTTCATTGAAATGCCGTCCCTGGAAGCGTGCATTCTTCTCTGATTCGGATGGAAAAATACTGGTACCTGACTTTTGCGCACCAATTTCCACGCAGACACCGTGCGGGACACTTGGTAATTGTAGGCTCTTATGGTCAATCTTCCAATGATATGCCTACAAATACGTCACAATGCTGCAGACACCTGGGGGAAACGATAGGAAGTGTCCGTTCATTCCTGTCGCATTCACAGCCATATAAGGCGATCATGGAAAACGTGCCTCCATAAATCCTGTTGATTTCCTGGTCACTCAAACATCTTGGTTTTGCCTGTAGATTTTGTTCGATGGCACTCACAGTGAAAATCTTTGCAGTTCTGGAAACGTCAGTGTCTTCTTTCCAAAACTATCAATTCCAAGCATAGTCGAGCATCTTTTCGTGACAAAATATTGCGCTAAAAACGGGCACGTCTTTTTATCCAAAAATGAAATACTGTCCCTATAGGTCTAACAGGTTAACTTAAGGGGGCTGAATAATTTTGCACGCCCAATTTTTCCGTTTTTGATTTGTTAAAAAATTTTGAAATATCCAATAAATGTCGTTCCACTTCATGATTGTGTCCCACTTGTTGTTGATTCTTCACAAAAAATACAGTTTTATATCTTTATGTTTGAAGCCTGAAATGTGGCAAAAGGTCGCAAAGTTCAAGGGGGCCGAATACCTTCGCAAGGCACTGTATATCCATATCCTAGCTTCTGGGCCTGAGTAAAAGGCAGTTCACTTTGGGCACGCTTTTCATCCAGACGTCAAAATACTGCCCCCTAGCCAAAAGAGGTTATTCACATGTATGGACCCAGAACTTAATCGAGCATCTGACCAATTACACAAGACTTTAGTTCTGGGTTAACAGAGATTAGGGATTTTCTAACCTAACGTAGCAGTCTTGACGAGAAGATAAAAAACAGTTGGGAGGTTCTCTTTTGCACTCTTCAACCAATTCAGTAAATGTGGAGGAGGAGTTAAGATTGAGTGTCGCCTTGTTAATGCCCAGAAGCGGAAGTCAAGTCACAGGCCCCATTCATTCATTTTGGTACAGCGTCCCCATCTCATTATCATGTGGATCTGAAAAGACGACCCTCTTCCTCAATAGTGTGCAGCGAATTCAACTACATGAAAAGATGAAAAGATTATGACGTCCTGACATTTAAAGCATACAACATTTGAGAAATTTCACATACTATAAAACATTCTGTTTATGCATACCCAAAATGCTAACTATTTAGAACTCGTACGGGTATTCGGACACGGCCACTCTTCTCCCTCCACACAATCATGTCTGTTTCAAACACTCGTGGTTCATTAAAATAACATCAAATTTATCAGAAATACAGTGCAGACATTGTTAATGTTGTAAATGACTTGTAGCTGGAAATGTCCGATTAAAAAAAAATGGAATATCTACATAGGCGTACAGAGGCCTATTATCAGCAACCATCACTCCTGTGTTCCAATGACACGTTGTGTTAGCTAATCCAAGTTTATCATTTTAGAAGGATAATTGATCATTAGAAAACCCTTTTGCAATTATGTTAGCACAGCTGAAAACTGTTGTCCTGATTAAATAAGCAATAAAATTGGTCTTCTTTAGACTAGTTGAGTATCTGGAGCATTAGCATTTGTGGGTTTGATTACAGGTTCAAAATGGCCAGAAACAAAGACTTTCTTCTGAAACTTGTCAGTCTATTCATGTTCTGAGAAATAAAGGCTGTTCCATGCGAGAAATTGCCAAGAAACTGAAGATCTCATACAACACTGTGTACTACTCCCTTCACAGAACAGCGCAAACTGGCTCTAACCAGAATAGAAAGAGGAGTGGGAGGCCCCAGTGCACAACTGAGCAAGAGGACAAGTATATTAGTGTTTAGTTTGAGAAACAGATGCCTCACAAGTCCTCAACTGGCAGCTTCATTAAATAGTACCCGCAAAACACCAGTCTCAATGTCAACAGTGAGGAGGTGACTCCGGGATGCTGGCCTTCTAGGCAGAGTTGCAAAGAAAAAGCCATATCTCAGACTGGTCAATAAAAATAAAAGATTAAGATGGACAAAAGAACACAGACACCGGACAGAGGAAGATTGGAAAAAAGTGTTATGGACAGACCAATTTAAGTTTGAGGTGTTCGGATCACAAAGAAGAACATTCGTGTGAAGGAGAAAACATGAAAATATGCTGGAGGAGTGATTGACGCCATCTGTCAAGCATGGTGGAGGCAATGTGATGGTTTGTGGGTGCTTTGCTGGTGGTAAAGTGGGAAATTTGTACAGGGTTAAAGGAATCTTGAAGAAAGAAGGCTATCACTCCATTTTGCAACGCCATGCCAAACCCCGTGGATGGCGCTTAATTGGAGCCAGTTTCCTCCTACCACAGGACAATGACCCAAAGCACAGCTCCAAACTATACAATAACTATTTAGGGAAGAAGCAGTCAGTTGCTATTCTGTCTATAATGGCGTGTCCAGCACAGTCACCGAATTTCAACCCTATTGAGCTGTTGTGGGAGCAGCTGGACCATATGGTATGTAAGAAGTGCCCATCAAACCAATCCAACTTGTGGGAGGTGCTTCAGGGAGCATGGGGAGAAATCTCTTCAGATTACCTCAAGAAATTGACAACTAGAATGTTGCAAGTGGAGGATTCTTTGACGAAAGCAAAATTTGAAGGACACAATTATTATTTATAACCTTGTCAACGTCTTGACAATATTTACTATTCATTTTGCAACTTATTTCATGTATGTTTTCATGGAAAACAAAGATATTTCTAAGTGACCCCAAACTTTTAAACTGTAGTGTAGATAACTGGTTAATTTCATCAAAAAATAGACCAACCTAGTTCTCAATGTTTAAAAAAATGACTGTACCTGTACCTGGCTAATTCATTTGACCATGTTTTATGCTGTTTTAGTCCACACAACACATTTGTGTGTGTGTGTGTGTGTGTGTGTGTGTGTGTGTGTGTGTGTGTGTGTGTGTGTGTGTGTGTGTGTGTGTGTGTGTGTGATTACATTGGAGAGGGTTGGTTCTGGGATGTAAAATGGAAAAACTTCAACACTGTAATTCTGCTTTTATTTCTGTCCCTACACAGTAAATGGGCAAAGCTAGCAGTGCACTCTCATTAAAACACACACACACACACACACCATGCCTTTTAATACCATCCAAACCACGCCTCCCCGCTCCTCTTGCTGGTTAACAAACCCACAATGGAACAGAATGCCGTAAAATTACAACTCTTCAGAACCGCTCCCTCACCATTGAACGTGATTCTTTCTGCTCCTGTCCTATACACAGTGCCACAGCTTAGATATATTGTATCCACTTAAATATACTGTATCCATATTATGTGAATTTTTTTTTCAGACCAGCACTAACACAACTGATTTAAAATGATCAACTATTCATGGTTCATCCTTCAGTTAGAAGAAGGTGTGTTAGTTGTCCAACCCTGGCGTACATTTACCAAAGAGTATGGATACGTTTAGCCAATCACTCAGCCTGACCACCTCACCAAACCTTTCACCGTCTGTCCTCTGAGTGAAGTCAGGGGTGACCTTTGTCTAATGATCCTGACCCCTGCTGGAATGCAGGGCTTGACCCTTCACCCCTGAGAGGATGATAAGAGGTCCCTGGCGCTGATGGCAGCTCACACACACATAGTGCTCAAACGTTAGTGCTGACGTACAAAGCCATCACCAGTGATAAGCCAGCCTGCCATAGATAAACACACTCCTATACTATCCTCTCTCTTCTAAATGGTCAAGATTAGCCTGACTTTGTTGGCTACTTGTCTTGACCGTCCTAACAGAGAGCAAGTGCGGTCATGCATACCTGGCTGTATGAAAACCTCTGTGGTCACTCTACTGTCAGTGACATGCCAGGACAGATAGGGCTATGGCTTTTGGTGTTTGGTGTAGCAATAGCAATATAGAGGACATTTCCTGAACTTTCCCCTCCCCCCAGACCCCATTTAATTTCTACCTTGCTTCCCAAATCTAATGATTGCATTGCCTCATTAATTGGTCAATTCCACTCGGTGGCTCAGAGGCTGCTCCCTTAAAGTAAACATAGGACCTCCGGGCTTACATTTAGTCAAATAAATCATCACACCCACAACAGGTCCTGGGTTATCCCCTGTTCCGTTTATCCGTCTCCTCTAACACCAGGTTGACCCCTCTGTGAAACCAAAACAGTCGGCCATTCCACCCCTAGGGGATGACATAAACCAAATCACCGCATCGTCATAGAGCCTGTCCTCTCTGGTCTGTGCAGTGTACACACGCACACGGATGCTCTCTACCAACGAGCACAGTCAGTAATTAGAATAGCCAGCTCTCTAGGTAGTGTAGTTTATCAGATTAGCTGGGGGAGGGGCAGAGTGTGCGTGTCCACAGGAGAGCAGATGTGATAGGCAGACAGGCTAAGACTGTCTGACTCTCCCTGTCCCTGTGTTTCTGACTGACTGTCCCTCTGTGTCTATGTCTATGACTGTCGGCCAGACTGCCTGTGTCCCTCTGTCTCTCTTTGTAATTATGCCAGTCTGTCTCCTGCATTTGGAAAGTATTCAGACCCCTTGACTTTTTCCACATTTTGTTATGTTACAGCATTATTCTAAAATGGATTAATAAAAAAAATGTTTCATCGATCTACACATAATACCCAATAATGACAAAGCAAAAACAGGTTGTTAGAAATAAAAAACTGAAATATCACATTTACATAAATATTCAGATCCTTTACTCAGTACTTTGTTGTTGCACCTTTGGCAGCGATTACAACCTTGAGTCTTCTTGGGTATGATGCTACAAGCTTGGCACACCTGTATTTGGGAAGTTTCTCTCATTTTTCTCTGCAGGTCATCTCAAGCTCTGCCAGGTTGGATGGGGAGCATTGCTACACAGCTATTTTCAGGTGTCTCCAGAGATGTTCTATCGGTTTCAAGTCCGGGCTCTGGCTGGGCCACTCAAGGACATTCAGAGACTCGTCCCGAAGCCACTCCTGCATTGTTTTGGCTGTGTTCTTAGGGTCCTTGTCCTGTTGGAAGGTGAACCTTCGCACCCACTCTGAGGTCCTGAGCACTCTGGAGCAGGTTGTCATCATTGAACTCTTGGCCTGAATGCCAAGCATCATGTCTGGAGGAAACCTACGGGGAAGCATGGTGGTGGCAGCACAGAGTACTTTGCTCTGTTCATCTTTCCCTCGATCCTAACTAGTCTCCCAGTCCCTGCTGTTGAAAAACATCCTCACAGCATGATGCTGCCACTACTAATGCTGCAGACATGTTTTGGTACCCATCCCCAGATCTGTGCCTCGACACAATCCTGTCTCAGAGCTCTACGAACAATTCCTTTGACCTCATGTCTTGGTTTTTGCTCTGACATTATATAGACAGGTGTGTGCCTTTCCAAATCATGTCTAATCAATTGAATTTGCCACAGGTGGACTCCAATCAAGTTGTAGAAACATTTCAAGGATGATCAATGGAAACAGGATGTATCTGAGCTCAATTTTGAATCTCATAGCAAAGGGTCTGAATACTTATGTAAAAAGGGCATTTCAGTTTTTATTTTTTCTTAAAATGCAAAAATACAACTGTTTTTACTTAGTCATTATGGGGTATTGTGTGTAGATTGATGAAAAAATAAAATATTTAATCTATTTAAGAATAAGGCCATAATGTAACAAAATGTGGAAAAAGTCATGGGATCTGAATATTTCACGAATGCACTGTATCTGTCTGTAAGAGGCTAACCCATGGTAAACCTATAGACCCTTTCTCCCAGATTATTGTTTTTGACCAACAGACTCATAAACCCACAGTCTCTGTTTTGTTCTGTTAGTCTCTGTGTGTATCTCTGCCTCCTCTATGGTCACTTCAACCACAAGCCCTGTCTTTCCCTCAGTCTCCATTCTCCTTCTCAGTCTGTATCTACATCTCTCTCCTCCAAATCTCACATGACTAACTCTTATCCTGGCTTCTCGGCCACAATGTTTAAAGAAGCATTAAGAGGCCGAGAGAGAAATAGAGACTGCGGCAGGGTGATGTTGACATTTCTGCCTTTCATTTTCTTCCCGGTGTTTTTCACTGGGGATTCAGACTAGGAATGATTGAGGGGAAAATGTCCCTATTTTTGGGACTGAGATGGGGATTCAGAGCTTTCCAAAGTGGACAGTTCCCATTCCCAAAGCGGATGCTGTCTATCTGTCTGTCTGTCAGATCCCAGCGCCTGCTCTCTGCCCAAACCCTAAAAAACAACCTCTGAACCTTTCATCTTCTCCTGTATGTCAGCCAGACCAACCTTTCCTCTCCTTTCTCCCCTCTCTGAGAAGTGTATATGTCATCAGGTTTAGTGTCAACATTCTGATCCAATTCTGTAACATCAACCTACTTGATAGTAAGGGTGTGGATGTCGAGGGAAGTATTTGATAAGATAAAATTACATATTTTTATGTGGCAGGTATTTAAGAAACATGCTGTCTTCTTTTAATCATTGCTTATAAACGATAAGATGAGAAGATCGTATGCCAGCAGTTGGTTTATATAGAAAGAATGTCAGGCTTGGAAAAAATACCAGGTCAATAGTAATTTTCCCTTACTGAAATAGATAATTGTTCAACTCCATACCTTCCCCAGGTTTGGTTTCCAAACACTCACCAGACCTTGTCGGAGAATGTCCTTGTCTTTGTCGCTCTTCAAAGCAAATGTCAGATGACATTCAAGAACCACATATCAGGGGGAATCCCTGATGCAATTAAACTCCCTTTCCCCTTGAACTGACAATGACCGAGGGAGGCACAGACCATGAGGTGTATATCATATTGTTGCTGTGCCAACTGGGGAACTAGACTAGACACTATGATAAATAGTCGTATCTTAAAAAAAGGCTTCATTTTGGAACAATATCAAGGCCTAATAGTCATAGGCTATTCTGTGACTCAAGTGACTAGTCTATACCAGCGCCATAGGCCTACTGCTTCATTAGTCTTTCAAAACAACTGTCACGACTCATGAGTGAAGTGAGAATATGGGGAAACACATTGCCTATGCCACACCAAAACATGGTCCGCCACTGGCAACTCAAACCACATTTCTTTTTTTTCTATTTTTTAAAATAATTTTACCCCTTTTTCTCCCCAATTTCGTGGTATCCAATTGTTGTAGTAGCTACTATCTTGTCTCATCGCTACAACTCCCGTACGGGCTCGGGAGAGACGAAGGTTGAAAGTCATGCGTCCTCCGATACACAACCCAACCAAGCCGCACTGCTTCTTAACACAGTGCGCATCCAACCCGGAAGCCAGCCACACCAATACGCCGGAGGAAACACCGTGCACCTGGCCACCTTGGCTAGCGCACACTGCGCCCAGCCCGCCACAGGAGTCGCTGGTGCGCGATGAGACAAGGACACCCCTACCGACCAAGCCCTCCCTAACCCGGACGACGCTAGGCCAATTGTGCGTCGCCCCACGGACCTCCCGGTCGCGGCCGGTTACGACAGAGCCTGGGCGCGAACCCAGGGACGCTGCAGTACACTTTTTTTCCAAAACTTAAAACACGATTTTCTGCGCCACCCGGGAGGCCCCTCAAACCACATTTCTAACACACCCAAACTTGTGTAGTTTTGGTTTATCCACTGAGACATGCTTTTCATGGGAACAAACAAAAACGAGGTCAAATCAAATCAAATGTATTTGTCACATACACATGGTTAGCAGATGTTAATGCGAGTGTAGCGAAATGCTTGTGCTTCTAGTTCCGACAATGCAGTAATAACCAACAAGTAATCAAACTAACAATTCCAAAACTACTACCTTATACACACACAAGTGTAAAGGGATAAAGAATATGTACATAAAGATATATGAATGAGTGATGGTACAGAGCGGCATAGACAAGATTCAGTAGATGGTATCGAGTACAGTATATACATATGAGATGAGTGTGTAAACAAAGTGGCATAGTTTAAGGTGGCTAGTGATACATGTATTACATAAAGATGATATAGAGTACAATATATACGTATACATATGAGATGAATAATGTAGGGTATGTAAACATTATATTAAGTAGCATTGTTTAAAGTGACTAGTGATATATTTTACATCAACTCCCATTATTAAAGTGGCTGGAGTTGAGTCGGTGTGTTGGCAGCAGCCACTCAATGTTAGTGGTAGTTTGCCCCCGGTGATGCGTGGTGCAGACCTCACTACCCTCTGGAGAGCCTTACGGTTGTGGGCGGAGCAGTTGCCGTACCAGGCGTTGATACAGCCCGACAGAATGCTCTCGATTGTGCATCTGTAGAAGTTTGTGAGTACTTTTGGTGACAAGCCGAATTTCTTCAGCCTCCTGAGGTTGAAGAGGCGCTGCTGCGCCTTCTTCACGATGCTGTCTGTGTGGGTGGACCAATTCAGTTTGTCTGTGATGTGTACGCCGAGGAACTTAAAACATACTACCCTCTCCACTACTGTCCCATCGATGTGGATAGGGGGTGTTCCCTCTGCTGTTTCCTGAACTCCACAATCATCTCCTTAGTTTTGTCGAAGTTGAGTGTGAGGTTATTTTCCTGACCCCACACTCCGAGGGCCCTCACCTCCTCCGTGTAGGCCGCCTCGTCGTTGTTGGTAATCAAGCCTACCAATGTTGTGTCGTCCGCAAACTTGATGATTGAGTTGGAGGCGTGCATGGCCACGCAGTCGTTGGTGAACAGGGAGTACAACAGAGGGCTCAGAACGCACCCTTGTGGGGCCCCAGTGTTGAGGATCAGCGGGGTTGAGATGTTGTTACCTACCCTCACCACCAGGGGGAGGCCCGTCAGTAAGTCCAGTACCCAGTTGCACAGGGCAGGGTCGAGACCCAGGGTCTCGAGCTTGATGACGAGTTTGGAGGGTACTATGGTGTTAAATGCTGAGCTGTAGTCGATGAACAGCATTCTCATTTAGGTATTCCTCTTGTCCAGATGGGTTAGGGCAATGTGCAGTGTGGTTGAGATTGCATCGTCTGTGGACCTATTTGGGCGGTAAGCAAATTGGAGTGGGTCTAGGGTGTCAGGTAGGGTGGAGGTGATATGGTCCTTGACTAGTCTCTCAAAGCACTTCATGATGACGGAAGTGACTGCTACGGGGCGGTAGTTGTTTAGCTCAGTTACCTTAGCTTTCTTGGGAACAGGAAAAATGGTGGCCCTCTTGAAGCATGTGGGAACAGTAGACTGGGATAAGGATTGATTGAATATGTCCGTAAACACACCAGCCAGCTGGTCTGCACATGCTCTGAGGGCGCGGCTGGGGATGCCATCTGGGCCTGCAGCCTTGCGAGGGTTAACACGTTTAAATGTTTTACTCACCTCGGCTGCAGTGAAGAAGAGTCTGCATGTTTTGGTTGCAGGCCTGGTCAGTGGCACTGTATTGTCCTCAAAGCGGGCAAAAAAGTTATTTAGTCTGCCTGGGAGCAAGACATCCTGGTCCGTGACTGGGCTGGTTTTCTTTTTGTAATCCGTGATTGACTGTAGACCCTGCCACATACCTCTTGTGTCTGAGCCGTTGAATTGCGATTCTACTTTGTCTCTATACTGACGCTTAGCTTGTTTGATTGCCTTGCGGAGGGAATAGCTACACTGTTTGTATTCGGTCATGTTTCCGGTCACCTTGCCCTGATTAAAAGCAGTGGTTTGCGCTTTCAGTTTCACGCGAATGCTGCCATCAATCCACGGTTTCTGGTTTGGGAATGTTTTAATCGTTGCTATGGGAACGACATCTTCAACGCACGTTCTAATGAACTCGCTCACCGAATCAGCGTATTCGTCAATGTTGTTGTATGACGCAATACGAAACATATCCCAGTCCATGTGATGGAAGCAGTCTTGGAGCGTGGAATCAGATTGGTCGGACCAGCGTTGAACAGACCTCAGCGCGGGAGCTTCTTGTTTTAGCTTCTGTCTGTAGGCAGGGAGCAACAAAATGGAGTCGTGGTCAGCTTTTCCGAAAGGAGGGCGGGGGAGGGCCCTATATGCGTCGCGGAAGTTAGAATAGCAATGATCCAAGGTTTTACCAGCCCTGGTTGCGCAATCGATATACTGATACAATTTAGGGAGTCTTGTTTTCAGATTAGCCTTGTTAAAATCCCCAGCTACAATGAATGCAGCCTCAGGATATGTGGATTCCAGTTTGCAAAGAGTCAAATAAAGTTCGTTCAGAGCCATTGATGTGTCTGCTTGGGGGGGAATATATACGGCTGTGATTATAATCAAAGTGAATTCCCTTGGTAGATAATGCGGTCGACATTTGATTGTGAGGAATTCTAAATCAGGTGAACAGAAGGACTTGAGTTCATGTATGTTGTTGTGACCACACCACGTCTCGTTAACCATAAAGCATACGCCCCCGCCCCCCTTCTTACCAGAAAGATGTATGTTTCTGTTGGCGCGATGCGCAGAGAAACCAGCTGGCTGCACCGACTCCGATAGCGTCTCTCGAGTGAGCCATGTTTCCGTGAAGCAAAGAACGTTACAGTCTCTGATGTCCCTCTGGAACTCTACCCTTGCTCGGATTTCATTAACCTTCTTGTCAAGAGACTTGACATTGGCGAGAAGTATGCTAGGGAGTGGTGCGCGATGTGCCCGTCTCCGGAGTCTGACCTGAAGACCGCTTCGTTTCCCTCTTTTACGAAGTCGTTGTTTTGGGTCGCCGGCTGGGATCCATTCCGTTGTCCTGGGTGAAAGGCAGAACACAGGATCCGCTTCGAAAGTCATATTCTTGGTCGTACTGATGGTGATTTGACGCTGCTCTTATATTCAGTAGTTCTTCTCGACTGTATGTAATGAAACCTAAGATGACCTGGGGTACCAATGTAAGAAATAACACGTAATTTTTTAAAAAACTGCATAGTTTCCTAGGAACGCGAGGCGGCCATCTCTGTCGGCGCCGGAAGTTAAGTGGCCACTCTTGTGACAAAAAATATATAATTTACTTAACAAATGAATGTGGCATTTTTGTGAATCTGTCTTTCAAGTTGGGTTCCAGGGAAAGTCCATCTGCTCACCTGACATCCACATGAGCGCCATTGCAGACCACCAGACTGATGATCAAAGGGACTGAGTGAACGCTATCTCTGGTCTGACAGTGCATTTACACATAACAAGGTTGGAGCGATGAAACAACAGAGTGCCATTAATTTTCAATGGAGGGAGGTGAAGTGATCGGGTGGACCATTGGGCGAAGCAAGCATGGACGAAGGAGCGGTTCATGGCTAGAAGGGCTCCGGCTTTGGTCAAATTAACGTCAGATTTGACTTTTAATAGCAGGTTAGGAGAACTTTCACAGCAGGTTCGGAGAATAAACATAGCAGGTTAGGAGAATTAGGACCTGTTAAACTCTGAGTGGTTGTTTTTGGACCTGTACAGGGTCCGGTGAGTTTAGGGGGGCACCTCCACACCAAAAAAACAAATACATCAGAAAATAGAAAGTGACATATCATTTGAAAGCTACAGGCTTTGTCTTTTTGGAATTCGAACTCAAATCTGGCAATGTCATTGAAATGCCTGATTGCTAAGGTCCTTTTAAGATGTCAGCCTTGAAAATCCGTTTGGCACAGTGACTCACTACCCAAACCAGACGCAACTGGTTTCAAGTGGCCAAGAGATGTCATGTGATTTCTTACTGCCATCTAGTGGACAAACTGGTAATCAGACAGAGGATATATTTACATCAATGGATACATAGAGACTTCAGCTATCTCCTCATATGTGACTCACCATCTGGATTCGGTCTTATATAGCAAAATTTGAAATTGTGTTTTTTACATTGGATAAAAGTAAAGACTCAGAGCTACAAAATGGTATATCATACAATGCATTTTTGAGGAACAATGGGAAAGTAATTCTGCTTTGAAAGTTGACAAACTTGTAAACTCACTTTTGAGAAAATGGCCTTTGAATGTTTTGGTATTGAGTGAAGAGCTCTACTTTGTCTATACCCATTCAGCATCGTTCACACCCTCTTAAGCTTTAGCCCTACTCATCTCGTTTTCCTCTTGGAGCTTTCATAGCACAAACTTGACACTGGCTGATGATTTGTTTACCTATGAATAACATGAAAACAGCCTAACCAGCTCTGCTGGCAACAATTTCATTACGCTTTTTTACGCTTACTGACACCGGCCATATTCAACAGGTGTTGTACACTTTAGCTTAAGAAATGTAGCTACCTAGCTAAGTAAACAATGAACCTCACTATGTAAACAACATGTAAGATCACACACGTCACGTAACGTTGGCTAACGAGCCAGCCAGCTAACATTAGCTAGTTAAACAACAATGAATATAGTGCCAAATCATGTCGTTACTACACTGCATGAATATGCTGGGAGCTAACCAACCAAGTTCAATGTTATCTAGCTAACATTAGGCTCTAACTATCAAAACAAGCAGCTCTGGGATACAAATAATAATGTCAATTAGGGAGCCAGCCAGCTAACGTTAACAGTACACTTTAGTTTGAAATTAAACCACTTTCTGTCAAAATTATAAACGTGTAATATCTGTAAATGTAGCTAGCTAACGCTGCACTATCTTACCTGTATACATCATCATGATGATGCATGATGGACGCGTCTCCCTGTCATGGATGCTATGCTACGGTTGCCCTTAGTTACCAACACAGACTGACCAGCTCAAATACACAGAAGCCTCTATATTGCAGACCAATCCGAACTCCTCTCTCGGCACGTCCAACCCACTCATTATCTCAGCCAAGCACGGCTAGTGGGAAGGTTGCTGACTTTTTCTGTGGCTTAACCAACAAGGCTTGTAATTTAGCAATTGTATTCGTATTTACAGATAGCATACACGTTTGTTATTAAGACACATGAAAGTTCACATGTTCCAGAAGGCATTTCTGTTAAAAATGCAATTTGAAAAAACATTTAAAACTTTCAAATGACTCTCCTGTGAAGTTGTGACTTGCGACATACGCCTAGTTTCCTGAAATGGGTCATGTGTATATGCTTCCTGTAAGACAAAAAATTAAGGTATGGTACGTGAGAATTTGGAATTTGCGTAGGTTTATAGTGCGACCATTAGGTAAAACTTTTTAAAATTACTTTTGGAACAGTAATTGGTAACATAATATTTAGTCTCAAATCTAGACTTTCAAATCTCTTATTCCTTAGCATGGAGATAATTGGGGGGACCCCCACCCCCACAAAAAAACTACAATTTTTGGGGGGTCTGCAGTATCTCGGGCTCTATAGTAGTCACATTTTTTCTGACACCTTTATCAGTACGAACAGTACTAAGCATGTGTTTGTAGGATTTATATTTTTTTAACCAAAATGTACTTTATGAGGGTAGTATACAATATTATGTGTTGTTTAGAAAATGCCACAAGAGGGGGTCAGAGTTTAACAAGTTAGGTTGTTAACTTTTGAAATTACAGTTATGTTCCAACACTCCCTTCTCGTGCTAATATCAGTCATTTTTAAGTCTTGGTCGAAATAGTTTGTATTTTTTTCTAAGACATGGTCAGTTGGATAGGCTCTCTGCAAGGTTTTTTATGTCTTACCTATCATATGATTATCATTTTCTGACTTTAAAAAGCCATTAATTTCCAATGGAAGAGAAGCGAAGCGGGCGGGGGACCATTGGGTGTTGCGAGCATGGGCAACAGAAGGGAACAGGGCGGGGACCAAAGTTGTGGAAAACGGAACTTTATGCAAATACCCTGTGTCATCGCGGCACGCATGACCAATCAAAGCTCACTATAGCCCCTACTGGATTGGCTGTTGATACCTAGCACCACCTAACATGCTTGCTAGCACCCATATGAGGGCGAGGGAGAATACAAGTTCCAGTTAAAACGTACTGTAAAAATCAGCCACATGCCAACGTTTTGACGTTTTGGTTAAAGATAAATAGTGGCAGTCCTCACTAGTGTCATATCTCATACATTGTATTAAATGGCACAGTAAGTTTAGTATTGTTTTACAGGTTTGACTTAATTGAGCAGTTATAAATTAATGTATCAACTTATTGTAGGCCTGTGACTATATTTTACCTTTTCCACGCAGTTTTTCATAGTAAAATGAGACATGTATACAGGTTGTTTGAAGGCAAACAGACCAACTCTATTGGGTGTGCATACAGAGAGTGGGGTGGACTGTGTCATGTATATACAGTAGAAAATTCATACTTCGTCAATTATTTTGCATTAGTCATGTTATTCTTGGCATGCAGAGCGCATTCCTTCACCTGGTCTGCAAACGGTTTGCATGTGATTTATGAGCTAGAACAGTTACCTCTCTATTAGAGCAAATGTTCATGTTTAGGTACCCAGCGGCGCTAGGACCGCCCTCAGTTCAGACTGTAGAGGCAAACCTACACATGGGTTTGAGTCGAAACGAATACACTGCTTCAGACCGAAAGACTCCTTGTGGATCTCGTTGACAGCGACTAGAAATTATAATTTGCCAATGCGTCCTTTGAGCTTTCAGTGATGAACTCAGTCCAGGTTTATTTAACGCGTCTTGTCTCGTTTTTATCCGTTATATTGCAGTGAATTATGAATTTCTCACCGGGTTACCGCTTTATTCGTTTGGTCCTGTCGCTGGATAACTTTGGATGCAATGGGAATATGAATACGTGCGCTGTGGTCTGAAGCAGCAGCAGACTCCGAGTCGATCTACTGTAGTAGCCTTGATGGAAACCATGTCGCCACAGCAGGGAACTATCGGACAGAATAGGTCTGGCTCTTTGACAGGGGACAACAAGCTCTGCGCGCTGCCAGACAGCAAAAAGGTAATGTGGATTCTGGATTGTATGGCATGGATGGTACTGAATTACTGATCTTCTTTTGGGTTTGTCACTTGCACAATTCTATATGATCTAATTCCTGGTAGCATGCCATGCTGTTTGCTGTAGTAGGTTCAATGGGATTTGACATGATCATTAAACTTCCAGCCTAATCTGGGTTGTGTGCATTATTCACATATGCTATTGAGAGTGACTGGTCATGTTTTGTGTCACTTGGTTTCATGGATGGATTCCTGCGCTTTAACTTTAAATAGTATTTATTTGTTTATTTTTGGTTTATTTCATAATTTCAGACACCTGCTCCATAAATATAACATCGTTTATAATGCGACATAAGAAAATGATAAGAACCATTTTTGTAGCCTAATGCAGGCTAATTTGAAATGGATTAGTTATTAAATTTGTGTAAATTACTCATACGTAAAATTACGCATGCCAGCCACCCAATGCACATTTCGTCAAACAATTAGATAATGAATAGGGCAAGATAAAAAATAAAGACAGCATATTCTGAAAGATGTTTAACATTCCATTTCATCTATATTTACATTCCTCTGAGTCAGTCTCCTCAAAGTTCGATGAGCTAAAGATTGGTTACAGTTTACAGACATATACAGTAGACCTATTCGACTTAAACGTTTTAAAATATGGAAGGAAATGAACAATGCGTCGCTGTAGTCAAAAATCTGCTCTAGATCACAAATCAATTGGGATTGATAGTCACCAGACAGACAAGAGTGGCGCTGTGTTTGAGGGGCTCTGCACTCACTGGGAGTCAATAGTTTGACTGTCTGGCCTTTCGCCCCGCTCAGCATAATCCCATTTAGTTTTAGTTGAGTTAATGTTAATTCACAGAATTCATGGTATAAATATGATTGCTTTAGACTTGCAAATAGCTTCAGTTTCAGTGCAAATATCACGATGTTTCCTTCAATTTAGCTACTCTTAACCATTAGAAGTATCTTTATTGCCCTACAAACCTAACACATAAAATGTATTTGTAGTAGACAGTGCTTTCAGAAAGCATTCATACCCCTTCATTTAGTCCACATTTTGTTGTTAGCCAGAATTCAAAATTTCTCACCCATCTACACATACTACCTCACAATGAAAAAGTGAAAACATGTTTTTAGAAATGATTGCACATTTATTGAGAATGAAATACAGAAATATCTAATTTACATAAATATTTACACCCCTGAGTCAATACTTTGTAGAAGCACCTTTGGCAGCGATTACAGATGTGAGTCTTTCTGGGTAAATCTCTGAAAGCTTTCCATACCTGGATTTTGCATCATTTGCCCATCATTTTCAAGTCCTGCCATCGGTTTTCAGATAGATTTCAATCAAAACTGTAACTCGGCCGCTCAGGAACATTCACTGTCTACTTGGTAAGCAATTCCAGTGTACAGTAGATTTCGCCTTGTGTTTTAGGTAATTGTCCTCCTGAAAGGTAAATTCATTTCCCAGTGTCTGATGGAATGCAGTGAACCAGGTTTTCCTCTAGGATTTTGCTTGTGCTTACTGTAGCTCCATTACGTTTCTTTCTTATCCTGAAAATCTCCCCAGTACTTAACGATTATAAGCATACCCATAACATGATGCAGCCACCACTATACTTGAAAATATGTAGAGTGGTACTCAGTAATGTGTTGTATTGGATTTGCCACAAAAAATACAACTTTGTATTCAGGACTAAAAGTGAATTGCTTTACCACATTTTTGGCAGTATTACTTTAATGACTTGTTGCAAACAGGATGCATGTCTTGGAATATTTTTTATTCTGTACAGTATTGTAGAGTATCTACAATGTTGTTGATCCATCCTCCGTTCTCTCCTATCACAGCCACTAAACTCTGTAATCATTTTAAATCAAATCAAATCAAATCAAATGTATTTATATAGCCCTTCGTACATCAGCTGATATCTCAACGTGCTGTACAGAAACCCAGCCTAAAACCCCAAACGGCAAGCAATGCAGGTGTAGAAGCACGGTGGCTAGGAAAAACTCCCTAGAAAGGCCAAAACCTAGGAAGAAACCTAGAGAGGAACCAGGCTATGTGGGGTGGCCAGTCCTCTTCTGGTTGTGCCGGGTGGAGATTATAACAGAACATGGCCAAGATGTTCAAATGTTCATAAATGACCAGCATGGTCGAATAATAACAAGGCAGAACAGTTGAAACTGGAGCAGCAGCACAGTCAAGTGGACCGGGGACAGCAAGGAGTCATCATGTCAGGTAGTCCTGGGGCACGGTCCTAGGGCTCAGGTCCTCCGAGAGAGAGAAAGAAAGAAAGAATTAGAGAGAGCATATGTGGGGTGGCCCGTACTCTTCTGGCTGTGCCGGGTGGAGATTATAACAGAACATGGCCAAGATGTTCAAATGTTCATAAATTACCAGCATGGTCGAATAATAGTAAGGCAGAACAGTTGAAACTGGAGCAGCAGCATGGCCAGGTGGACTGGGGACAGCAAGGAGTCATCATGTCAGGTAGTCCTGGGGCATGGTCCTAGGGCTCAGGTCAGTTGAAACTGGAGCAGCAGCATGGCCAGGTGGACTGGGGACAGCAAGGAGTCATCATGTCAGGTAGTCCTGGGGCATGGTCCTAGGGCTCAGGTCCTCCGAGAGAGAGAAAGAAAGAACGAGAGAATTAGAGAACGCACACTTAGATTCACACAGGACACCGAATTAGGACAGGAGAAGTACTCCAGATATAACAAACTGACCCTAGCCCCCCGACACAAACTACTGCAGCATAAATACTGGAGGCTGAGACAGGAGGGGACAGGAGACACTATGGCCCCATCCGAGGACACCCCCGGACAGGGCCAAACAGGAAGGATATAACCCCACCCACTTTGCCAAAGCACAGCCCCCACACCACTAGAGGGATATCTTCAACCACCATTGTCCTCATGGTGAAATCACTGAGTGGTTTCCTTCCTCTCTGGAAACTGAGTTATGGTTGCCTGTATTTTTGTAGTGACTCGATGTATTGATACACCATCCAAAACCTAATGAATAACTTCGCCATGCTCAAAGAGATATTCAATGTATTTTTTAAAATATTTTTTTTTTACCCATCTAACAATAGGTGCCCTTCTTTGCGAGGCATTGGAAAACCTCCCTGGTCGTTGTGGTTGACTCTGTGTTTGAAATTCACTGCTCGAATGAGGGACCTTACAGATAATTGTATGTGTGGGGTACAGAGATGAGGTAGTCATTCACATTTTTACTCCTTAACTTATTTAGGCTTGCCATAACAAAGGGGTTGAATATTTATTCACTCAGATTGTCATGTTTTAAGAATTTGTAAACATTTAAAAAACATCATTACATTTTGACATTATGGGCTATTGTGTGTAGGCCAGTGACCAAAACAATGTACATTTAATCCATTTTAAATTCAAGCTTTAACATCAAAATGTGGAAAAAGTAAAGGTGTGTGAATACTTTCTGAAGGCACTGTAGTATGCAATTAATGTGTTGGTGATTACTGCTGATAATAATACATTCTGAGCCAACAATAATTCATCAATGAAATTAAGTTCTAGCCCCCATTCTACCCCTGTTTAGAATATGTAACTGCACTCTGAAAATATGAGGTCAGTGGAAAGCTTGGCTTTACAGTTCATTAATTGGTAGTGGCAGGGCTATTCCTGCATAAAAAAATATAATATATATACAGTACCAGTCAAAAGTTTGGGCACACCTACTCATTCAAGGGGTTTTCTTTATTTTTTACTATTTTCTACATTGTAGAATAATAGTGAAGATATCAAAACTATGAAATAACACATATGGAAGCATGTGGTAACAAACAAAGTGTTATACAAATCAAAATATATGTTATGTTATATACATATATACACCCCTACCTTGTCACAACATAACTGTTTAGCTCAAACGCATTAATTTTAAGAAGGAAAGAAATTCCACAAATTAACTTTTAACAAAGCACACCTGTCAATTGAAATGCAATCTATGGGACTACCACATGAAGCAGGTTGAGAGAATGCCAAGCATGTGTAAAGCTGTCATGAAGGCAAAGGGTGGTGTCACGCCGGCCCACCTTTACCATTACGTGCTCCTGCCATCATCATTTCGCACACCTGCATCCCTCGTCACGCGCATCAGCGATTCATTGTACTCACCTGGACTCAATCACTTGTGTTACTTCCTCCCCTATATATGCCTCTTCCCCAGCTCTGTTCCCGCTTCAGCATTAATTGTTGTTTGTCTTTGTATTACCTGGTTCTGACGCTGTTCCATGTCTGTGCTAAATGAAATGTTCAACACTTTGCTTCTCATCTCCAGTGTCGGTTCTTACAGGTGGCTACTTTGAAGAATCTCAAATATAAAATATATTTTGATTTAACACTTTTTTGGTTACTACATGAATCTATGTGTGTTATTTCATAGTTTTTATGTCTTCACTATTATCCTACAACGTAGAGAAGAGTACAAATAAAGACCCTGTATTGAGTAGGTGTGTGTATATGTGTGTGTGTGTTTTATTTTTTGGGGGAACTCAGTCAGGGTCTAAACTTTCTGTTGAGTTAGAATAGTAGGATTCACAAGGTGCAATTTTGAAACTTAGTTGTGCATCAGCAGTTTTCCTCTTGTTATATGTCACTCACTGACAGGCACTCAATTAGCCCATGGAAGTTAAGGTTTTTTAGATTGGTAAATTATTCTAGTTAGTCTAGCCAACTTTCCAAACTTGTAGTAATCATGTCTGAATTACATGTGCCCAGAGGCCCTAAACTCCATGTGGCCCCCCATTTGATTGTGTTAGTCAATATCTCTCGGATATATTAACATGACATAAGTCATGGCAACATTTGTAGAATTGCCAGAAATGAGCTTTAAAACGGCAACAACCAAAATCTGTAAAGTATACTCATTTGTTTACTTTTTGTTAATAAAATACTTTTCCTGCTGAGTTAATATGTAGCAGCTAATTTTATAGCTAATAGGCTATGTCAGCGTTTCCCAAACCTGGTCCTGGGGACCCCAAGCATGGCATATTTAGTTCTTTGCCCTAGCACTACACAGCTGATTCAAATAATGAACACCAAGATTTGATTATTTAAATCAGCTGTATAGTCCCAGGGCAAAAACCAAAACATGCACCCCTTGAGGTCCCCAGTACTGAGTTTGGGAAATACTGGATCAAGAAAGGTGAATGAAGATACAGCAGGACTTAAATTGTATAGAAATGCAGTAAATGAGGTTTAACTTTCGTACCTCACTAAAACACAGACCCTGGTTACGGCCCTGGGAGTGGAGCTCGACTGCGGCTGACCTTGTGCTGCTTCGTGTGTGTGTGTGTGTGTGTGTGTGTGTGTGTGTGTGTGTGTGTGTGTGTGTGTGTGTGTGTGTGTGTGTGTGTGTGTGTGTGTGTGTGTGTGTGTGTGTGTGTGTGTCTGTATCTGGGGGTGTTGGGAAAGGCAGAAGACAAATTTCCATTCTAACAATTATATTATTGTAAACTGTTCTCTTATATCAGTTATGTTTATGAGAGAATTTCTCAGATATGGTTATGAGAGAAGTTCTCTTTTCATTGGTTGCCCTCTAAATGCATGCAACCACTGAAAAAAGGATCCTTTGGAAAGGTCCATACAGGTTGTCCTCATGATTGAGTTCACTGGGTAAATCTATGGAGGTATATTTCTATCAAAATGTGTAATATACTGTATGAGTAGTGAGTCACCAACAAAATGTGTTTTGAAAATACAGAATGCAACCTTTAAATAAAAATCAAAGTCTGCAAATATGCCAATTGAGTTTCACAAACATATGTCATGGTCCAAAAGCAAATAAGTCATAATTAACAAAAACAAATGACAATTAGCAAATAAATGCAAGACAAATCTTTTTGTAACACAGCACATTTTAGAAACATTTTCTTGCTTTGAAAACACAACAGGGGTAAAATATGTGACTTGCATTACATTTGTGAGTTGCTCCACATATTTGTGAGTGGCCTCACATATTTGCCAGTTATGCAGATTTAAAATATGGCATCCAGAATAGGACATCCTAAATTCTCATAAAAATGAATATATCAAATAATTACTTAAAGGATACAAAACTGATGCATTTCTAACTTAATTTCCTCCTTTTATAGCTTATTTTCCTTGATCCCTTCCTTTCCTCCACTCCTCTGCTTTCCTAGCTTCCTTCCCTCCTATCCTTTTCTAGCTCCCTTTCCTTCTCTCCTTGATCTTTCCTATCTTCCTTTCCTAGCTGCCTTTCCTTGATCCCTTCCTTCTCTCCCATCCTTTGCTTTTCTCACTCTCTTTCCTCCTATACTTAACCAACTCTCTTTCCTTTCCTCTTACCTAGCTTCCTTTCTTCTTTTTGTTGGTCCTTCCCTAATTTCCTTTACTTTCTTCCTTTCCTAGCTTTATTTAATAATTTCCTAGTTCCCTTTCTGCCTTTCCTTTCCCAGGACCCTTTCCTCTTTTCCTTTCCTAGCTCCTATCCTCGTATCCTTTCTGAGCTTCATTTCCTAGCCCCCTTTCTTCCTTTCCTTTTCAAGCACCCTTTCATTTCCTCCATTCCTAGATCCCCTTCCCCCATTCCTTTTCTAGCTTCCTAATCGTCTTCTAGCTCATTTTCCTTTCCGCCACTCATAGCTTCCTTTCCAACTTTCCTTTTCTAGCTCCCTTTCCTCCTTTCCATGAGGAAAGGTATTTAGGAAAAGAGGAAAGGGATCTAGGAAAGGAGCTGAACAGAGGCTAGGGAAGAATGGAAGCAATGAAAGCAGGAAAGGGAGCTAGGCAAGTAAGAAAGTTATCTAGAAAGGAGAAGAAAGGAAGGAAGGAAGGGAAGCATTGGATAGGAGGAAAGGAAGGTAGGACAGTAGAAGAAGAAGAAAATAAACTAGGAAGTAAAGGGAGCAAGGAACCGAGGAAACAAAGCTAGGAAAGGAAGAAATGGATATAGGAAAGGAGGAGAGGGAAGAAAAGGGAGCAAGAAAAGGAGGAAAGAGCGCTAGGAAAGCAAAGGAGGGGAGGAAAGGAATCATGGAACTGAAGCTAGGAAAGTAGGAATGGAAGATAGAAAACGAAAGGGAGTTCGGTAAGGAGGATAGAGAGCAAGGAAAGCAAAGGAGGGGGGAAAGGAAGGGATGGGATCACTGAAAGGAAACTAGTTAAGTATGAAATTAAGATACCAAACAGATGCATTTCTAAAAGTAATTGTGATATCTTATTTTTATGAGAACTGAGGATGTCCTAATCTGGATGCCGTATATTAATTATGCACAAACTGATCCATAAAATGCATCTCACAAATATGTAGCAACTGTCATGTGAGCTCCCTCTCTGGCTTCTAGGTCACCAGGTTGCTCGTTATGGCGCACACCTGGCACCATCGTTACACACACCTGCACGTCTTCAGACTCCATCACCTCCCTGATTACCTTCCCTATATATGTCACTCTCTTTGGTTCCTTCCCCAAGCGTTATTGTTATTGTTTCATGTCTGTGCAGTGTTTGTGTTAATTGTTTTGTATTTAGTTGCGTTTATTTATTAAAACACTCCCTGAATTTGCTTCCTGACTCTCAGCGCATCATTACAGAATAACGCCTCACCTAAGGGAAGCATCAGGGAGTGTTCTTTTGGTGTCAGGTGGAATGACTTTGGGTTCGGAAGCCGCTACAGACTCTCACGTCTCAGCCGGATGGCCAGGCTCCCCTGCCTCAGCCGGCTTGTCGGGCTTTCATGCCTTCGCCGGATCACCAGGCTCCCCTACTTCCACTGGCTCGTCGGGCTTTCATGCCTTCGCCCGATCGCCAGGGTCCCCTGCTTCCACCGGATCGTCAGGTTCCTGCATCCCAACCGGGGACTCATTTGCTTTCGGATCATGACATGTTTGTGAAACTGTATTGGCATATTTACAGCCTGTGATTTTTATTTAAAGATCCACTATGCAGAAATCGCTCCACCTTTTCCTGGTTGCTAACATTAGAATCATTCTCCTAATGTCACGGTTTTCATATGGTGAAGGAGAGTCGGATCAAACTGCAGCGTGTCGATTGCGATCCATGTTTATTTAAACAAACGTAAACACGACTAAACACGAACACTACAAAACAATAAACGAAAACAGCCTATACATGTGTCAACTAACATCAAACAAGGACATCAAGACAATCACCCACAATACAACCAAAGAATATGGCTGCCTAAATATGGCTCCCAATCAGAGACAACGATAAACACCTGCCTCTGATTGAGAACCACTTCAGACAGCCATAGACTCGCCTAGAACACCCCACTAATCTACAATCCCACTAAGCTACACACCACATACAAAAACCCATGTCACACCCTGGCCTGACCAAATACATAAAGAAAAACACAAAATACTTCGACCAGGGCGTGACACCTAATTTCAGTTGATGTGACAAAACAAGCAAGTATAGTGTGAAGATCATTGTACCATCTAAACTACTGTGAAATATATTTTCTCTAACCATGAACATATTTTTTTCATCTGTTTAAAGCCAGTGCACAAAACCAAAAGTATACTAAAATATAATATCCCCAAATGTTTCATACACACCTATAAGCTTATTTCTCGCAAATGTGCTTAAATTTGTTTACATCCCTGTTAGTAAGCATTTCTCCTTTGCCAAGATAATCCATCCACCTGACAAGAAGCCGATTAAACGGCAGGATCATTACACAGGTGCACCTTGTGCTGGGGACAAAAGGCCACTCTAAAATGTGCAGTTTTGTCACACAACACAATACCACCACAGATGTCTAAAGTTTTGAGGGAGCATGTAATTGGCATGCTGACTGCCGAAATGTCCATCAGAGCTGTTGCCAGAGGATTGAATGTTAATTTTTCTACCATAAGCCTCCTCCAACGTCATTTTAGAGAATTTGGCAGAACTGGCATCCCAACAGCAGGCCACGTGTAACCACTTCAGACCAGGACCTCCACATCCTGCTTCTTCACCTGCGGGATCGTCTGAGACTTGCCTTGACTGCAGTTTAGTAGGCAAATGCTCACCTTCAATCGCCACTGGCACACTGGAGAAGTGTGCTCTTCACAGATGAATCTCGTGTTTCAACTGTTCCGGGCAAATGGCAGACAGCGTGTATAGTGTCGTGTTGGCAAGTTGTTTGCTAAAGTCAGGGTTAACAGAGCGCCCCATGGTGGCGGTGGGGTTATGGTATAGGCAGGCATAAGCTAAGGATAACAATAGCATTTTATCTCTGGCAATTAGAATGCACAGAGATACCGTGACAAGATCCTTAGGCCCATTGTTGTGGCATTCATCCGATGCCATCACCTCATGTTTCAGCATAATAATGCACAGCTGCATGCCGCAAGGATATGTACATCATTTCTAGAAGCTTAAAATGTCCCAGTTCTTCCATGGTCTGCATACTCACCAGACATGTCACCGATTGAGCATGTTTGGGATGCTCTGGATCGACGTGTATGACAGCCTAATCCAGTTCCTGGAGAAAATCCAGCAACTTCACACAGCCACTGACGAGGAGTGGGACAACCTTCTACAGGCCACAATTAACAGTCTGATCAACTCTATGCGAAGGAGATGTGCCATGCTGCACAAGCTAATTTGGAGGTCACACCAGATACTGACTGGTTTTTTGACCCACATCCATAATATATATATATATATATATATATATATATATATATATATTTTTTTTTTTTTGAAGGTATATGTGACCAACAGATGCATATCTGTATTCCCACTCATGTGAAATCTATAGCTTAGGGCCTAATGAATTTATTTAAATTGACTGATTTCCTTTATATGAACTGTAACTCTGTAAAATATTTTACATTTTTGCATGGTGCGTTTATATTTTTGTTCAGTGTAAAAGACACAAAAGCCAAACTTATGAACGGGAAGTATAGAAATAGTGGAAATAGAACAGATCTAGTGGTGCTTATTTTTTTTAAATTTACTTTATTTAACCAGGTAGGCTAGTTGAGAACAAGTTCTTAACAAGTTCTCATTCTTAGACTAATATTGAGCTGCACCCCAGTCTCCCTCAAAACAGCCTCAATTTGTCAGCGCGTGGACTCTACAGGCTACTGAACGCATTCCACATGGATGCTGGCCCATGCTGACTCCAACGCTTCCCACAGCTGTGTCAAGTTGGCTGGATGTCCCTTGGGTGGTGGACCATTCTTGATACACATGGGAAACTGTTGAGTGTGGAAAACCCAGCAGCATTGCAGTTCCTGACACAAACCGGTAGGCCTGGCACCTACTCCCATATCCCGCTCAAAGGCACCTATTCTGCTAAGCATTCAAAATGTAACTAGTACTTTTGAGTGTCAGGGAAAACTTATGGAGTAAAAAGTACATTATTTTCTTTAGGAATGTAGTGAAGTAAAAGTTGTCAAAAATATAAATAGTAAACTACAGATAACCCAAAAAACGACCTAAGTAGTATTTTAAAGTATTTTTACTTAAGTATGTTACACCACTGGTTGCAGTTCATCTTGTAACATCATGTCAAATGTATGTAATGTTATAACAAGGCCACCAGCCTGACCAAGCTATTTTGAGAGTGAAACCTTTTTCCATAGTCATTAGATTTGCCATATTAAATGATGTGGTGAGAAATTAAAGGGGATAACAGGTAGGAATTTGCTGACTTAAAGGGCAAGTTGAAAAGAGGCTGTTAAGCCAACCTTATTCGATTTTTGTCTGTGACTTTTCTCACAGACATTTGTCTGTTGAATTATTGTATGCATGTTACCCAAGACACTGGCGGAGACAGTTTTACGATTCACGTTTTTTGGTAAATGTAAATGTCCAACAAAAAATTACAAATAATTCCTGTGGTGGTCTACTAAATTCCTGACATTGAGAGAGATTATGATTTATTTAGAAACATTGACAGTGTAGAGCGATGACAAACCAAACACTACATACTTCTCTCTCGCTCTCTCTTTGTTTGTTCTTTTTTCTGTTTCTCTTTCTCTCTTTCTTTCTTTTTCTTTGTCTTTCATTCTTTCTTTTTCTTTTTTCTCTTCCCTTCCTTAATACCATTTAGAGATGTGGTATATGACTATCAGGATGTGTTACAGTATGACCTCTGTAAATTTTACTACAGTAAATAACATTAGACTATATAAATAATGACCAATTGACCCAGTATTCTCTCCCTCCCTTTTTTCTCTCCATAGAAGATGAAGACCCTGGCCCATCGACGACAGTCTGCCCCCTCCCTGGTCATCAGCAAAGCACTTACCAAATCACGAAGCATGTCCAGGTACAGTAACAGCCTATCAGATACCTCTATTCAACTAAACTGCTACCTATCACTATGTGTAGTCCCTAATAGAGAGACACAACATTCTGAGAACAAACTTGGGACCCGAGTGGGTCTGGGTCCTAAATTCAGACTTTTGTCTCTGATCTGGGTTGAGCCTGATGTAATTGCCACAGATCTCAGGTATGTGTAGGGCTGTGGCGGTCATGACATTTTCAGGTAATGTATCCTCTATTATTTCTTACAACCGATAAGAACTCTAGAACATCAGAATGGCAGTTACTTACTGCAATTCCATGTTCTGCTTAGACTAATCTGCGCTGGGCTCTCTCTGTAATTTCAACACAATTCCACAATTCCTTCAATGTGTGACAGGTTAGTACAGTGGCGAACCTATAGGCCTTCAATGTGTGACAGGTTAGTACAGTGGCGAACCTATAGGCCTTCAATGTGTGACAGGTTAGTACAGTGGCGAACCTATAGGCCTTCAATGTGTGACAGGTTAGTACAGTGGTGAACCTATAGGCCTTCAATGTGTGACAGGTTAGTACAGTGGCGAACCTATAGGTCTTCAATGTGTGACAGGTTAGTACAGTGGTGAACCTATAGGCCTTCAATGTGTGACAGGTTAGTACAGTGGTGAACCTATAGGCCTTCAATGTGTGACAGGTTAGTACAGTGGCGAACCTATAGGTCTTCAATGTGTGACAGGTTAGTACAGTGGCGAACCTATAGGCCTTCAATGTGTGACAGGTTAGTACAGTGGTGAACCTATAGACCTTCAATGTGTGACAGGTTAGTACAGTGGTGAACCTATAGGCCTTCAATGTGTGACAGGTTAGTACAGTGGCGAACCTATAGGCCTTCAATGTGTGACAGGTTAGTACAGTGGCGAACCTATAGGCCTTCAATGTGTGACAGGTTAGTACAGTGGTGAACCTATAGGCCTTCAATGTGTGACAGGTTAGTACAGTGGTGAACCTATAGGTCTTCAATGTGTGACAGGTTAGTACAGTGGTGAACCTATAGGCCTTCAATGTGTGACAGGTTAGTACAGTGGTGAACCTATAGGCCTTCAATGTGTGACAGGTTAGTACAGTGGTGAACCTATAGGCCTTCAATGTGTGACAGGTTAGTACAGTGGCGAACCTATAGGCCTTCAATGTGTGACAGGTTAGTACAGTGGTGAACCTATAGGTCTTCAGTGTGACAGGTTAGCACAGTGGTGAACCTATAGGTCTTCAGTGTGACAGGTTAGCACAGTGGTGAACCTATAGGTCTTCAGTGTAACAGGTTAGTACAGTGGTGAACCTATAGGTCTTCAGTGTGTGACAGGTTAGTACAGTGGTGAACCTATAGGTCTTCAGTGTGACAGGTTAGTACAGTGGTGAACCTATAGGCCTTCAATGTGTGACAGGTTAGTACAGTGGTGAACCTATAGGTCTTCAATGTGTGACAGGTTAGTACAGTGGTGAACCTATAGGCCTTCAATGTGTGACAGGTTAGTACAGTGGTGAACCTATAGGCCTTCAATGTGTGACAGGTTAGTACAGTGGTGAACCTATAGGCCTTCAATGTGTGACAGGTTAGTACAGTGGTGAACCTATAGGCCTTCAATGTGTGACAGGTTAGTACAGTGGTGAACCTATAGGTCTTCAGTGTGACAGGTTAGTACAGTGGTGAACCTATAGGCCTTCAATGTGTGACAGGTTAGTACAGTGGTGAACCTATAGGCCTTCAATGTGTGACAGGTTAGTACAGTGGTGAACCTATAGGTCTTCAGTGTGACAGGTTAGTACAGTGGTGAACCTATAGGCCTTCAATGTGTGACAGGTTAGTACAGTGGTGAACCTATAGGCCTTCAATGTGTGACAGGTTAGTACAGTGGTGAACCTATAGGCCTTCAATGTGTGACAGGTTAGTACAGTGGTGAACCTATAGGCCTTCAATGTGTGACAGGTTAGTACAGTGGTGAACCTATAGGCCTTCAATGTGTGACAGGTTAGTACAGTGGTGAACCTATAGGTCTTCAGTGTGACAGGTTAGTACAGTGGTGAACCTATAGGTCTTCAGTGTAACAGGTTAGTACAGTGGTGAACCTATAGGTCTTCAGTGTGTGACAGGTTAGTACAGTGGTGAACCTATAGGTCTTCAGTGTGTGACAGGTTAGTACAGTGGTGAACCTATAGGTCTTCAGTGTGTGACAGGTTAGTACAGTGGTGAACCTATAGGTCTTCAATGTGTGACAGGTTAGTACAGTGGTGAACCTATAGGCCTTCAATGTGTGACAGGTTAGTACAGTGGTGAACCTATAGGTCTTCAGTGTGTGACAGGTTAGTACAGTGGTGAACCTATAGGTCTTCAGTGTGTGACAGGTTAGTACAGTGGTGAACCTATAGGTCTTCAGTGTGTGACAGGTTAGTACAGTGGTGAACCTATAGGTCTTCAATGTGTGACAGGTTAGTACAGTGGTGAACCTATAGGCCTTCAATGTGTGACAGGTTAGTACAGTGGTGAACCTATAGGCCTTCAATGTGTGACAGGTTAGTACAGTGGCGAACCTATAGGCCTTCAATGTGTGACAGGTTAGTACAGTGGTGAACCTATAGGCCTTCAATGTGTGACAGGTTAGTACAGTGGTGAACCTATAGACCTTCAATGTGTGACAGGTTAGTACAGTGGTGAACCTATAGGCCTTCAATGTGTGACAGGTTAGTACAGTGGTGAACCTATAGGCCTTCAATGTGTGACAGGTTAGTACAGTGGTGAACCTATAGGCCTTCAATGTGTGACAGGTTAGTACAGTGGCGAACCTATAGGCCTTCAATGTGTGACAGGTTAGTACAGTGGTGAACCTATAGGCCTTCAATGTGTGACAGGTTAGTACAGTGGTGAACCTATAGGTCTTCAATGTGTGACAGGTTAGTACAGTGGTGAACCTATAGGCCTTCAATGTGTGACAGGTTAGTACAGTGGCGAACCTATAGGCCTTCAATGTGTGACAGGTTAGTACAGTGGTGAACCTATAGGCCTTCAATGTGTGACAGGTTAGTACAGTGGTGAACCTATAGGTCTTCAATGTGTGACAGGTTAGTACAGTGGTGAACCTATAGACCTTCAATGTGTGACAGGTTAGTACAGTGGTGAACCTATAGGCCTTCAATGTGTGACAGGTTAGTACAGTGGTGAACCTATAGGTCTTCAATGTGTGACAGGTTAGTACAGTGGTGAACCTATAGGCCTTCAATGTGTGACAGGTTAGTACAGTGGTGAACCTATAGACCTTCAATGTGTGACAGGTTAGTACAGTGGTGAACCTATAGGCCTTCAATGTGTGACAGGTTAGTACAGTGGTGAACCTATAGGTCTTCAATGTGTGACAGGTTAGTACAGTGGTGAACCTATAGGCCTTCAATGTGTGACAGGTTAGTACAGTGGTGAACCTATAGACCTTCAATGTGTGACAGGTTAGTACAGTGGTGAACCTATAGACCTTCAATGTGTGACAGGTTAGTACAGTGGCGAACCTATAGACCTTCAATGTGTGACAGGTTAGTACAGTGGTGAACCTATAGACCTTCAATGTGTGACAGGTTAGTACAGTGGTGAACCTATAGACCTTCAATGTGTGACAGGTTAGTACAGTGGTGAACCTATAGACCTTCAATGTGTGACAGGTTAGTACAGTGGTGAACCTATAGACCTTCAATGTGTGACAGGTTAGTACAGTGGTGAACCTATAGACCTTCAATGTGTGACAGGTTAGTACAGTGGTGAACCTATAGACCTTCAATGTGTGACAGGTTAGTACAGTGGCGAACCTATAGGCCTTCAATGTGTGACAGGTTGGTGATTCTGAAAGGACAGCAACTGTAATACCAGCTCACTCATTTATGAGAGTACACTTTTTGTAAAACACAAAGGGCCAGTGGTGGAGTAGAGGGTATACGCAGGTACAGTATAAGCCTTATAGCCACTTTTGTTTCAGCGGGCATAACTTAATACTAACTCCTTAATCTCTATTGATGTGTATCAAAGTAGTGTAGTGGAGGTATATGATCAGTTATATAGAGAAATCATGCACAAAGTAGCCTACACAACCACAAAGCACATGAAATATATTCACATGCACACAGCCTTGTTTTAGCTGAATATCATCTGCAGGCAGCAAGAGTGTGCAGCTCTCAACTGGTTTTGGCTTGGAGCAGATCACAGAAGAATGTCATCGGTAGTCGGTAGGGTAGGAAAGATGTTTCAACTTATGAGATCTATCAGTAAATGCTAACTAAGGCAACAATGGGTATGCAAACCAGGTTTTGAAAATGTTTAGTCTGAAGTGTTGATTAGTAGGCTATTTGTGATGCGCAATTGTCATTGGCTGTTCCACTGGATGTCATAAGGTGAATGCACCAATTTGTAAGTCGCTCTGGATAAGAGCGTCTGCTAAATGACTTAAATGTAATGTAAATGTAATCATGCGCTGCTTGCATCAGGGTGTAGACATGGATGGGCCTGGGTTGACAGAGGCCAACCCACTGGGGAGCCAGGCCCTGATAGGCCCACCCAATCAGATTGTTGTGGTTTAAGAATTGTTGTGGACTTTGACCATCAAATGTGTGACTATTTTCTATAAAACAAAAGTGTGATTTTGAGAGTGAAAATCTGAAAATCTATAGGAAAACTCATATTTTTCACACAGGGTGCCTTCGCTGAGCAGGCCATTTGGGAACTTTTGTGCAAAATCTGAGGATGCCCACTTCACACACAGCATGATGTTAAAATATAAGCAGTCCATAAACTCGAACATAATAAGCCAGTAGGTCCCAATCATAAGAATACAAAAACACAACCATTAAGCATTTCCTAATCGAAATGTACAACTATTACTTCCCATTGCAAAAACCATTTCACATTTAGTACAGTTTATGCTACAAACTAACTTGATAAGAGGTTTTAAAAATAGGTTATATTTGACTCAACGTTCCATGATGTACATTAAGATATTGTTGGCAGAATAGATGGATGCAGTTCAATGTATGATTAATATAATTCTCCAATACATTTCTTGGTAGCACAACAAATATTGATATCAGGTTGTAAATCACAGCTGGCCTGGTACATTGTTTACTGCCTCCATTCGGGATGCACTGTTTCGGTTTTCAATGACTCAATATTCTGGACAAAACTGACAAATGTAACTAAGGCTGGGAATGTCAATACAATCAAACTAGCATGGGCTCCCGAGTGGGGCAGTGGTCTATGGCACTGCATCTCAGTGCTAGAGGCGCCACTACAGACACCCTGGTTTGAATCCAGGCTGTATCACAACCGGCCGTGATTGGGAGACCCATAGGGCGGTGCACCATTGGCCCCGGGTTTGGCAGGTGTAGGCCGTCATTGTAAAGAAGAATTTGTTCTTAGCTGACTTGCCAAGTTAAAATAAAGGTCCAATAAAAAAATTCAAACGATCACAAGTCAGTCATAATGTGGCTGCTAGGATAGCATATATAATCATGTACTGTAGCAAACTAAAACCACATAATCTAATGTTAGCTAGCTGCTAGGAGGATGTCATGCCATTGGAGGAGTGGGTGAGTGACTGACTTTTTCCCCTCATCTTTTTTTCGGTTGCTATACACAGCTAGAGATGCAGGTGTCATTTGATTAGATAGCAAGAACTTGAACGACTGTTATCCAGTTAGCCTATCTCTTGCGTTCGCAAATTCACTCTGGCTATCTACTGAGTAATTTCAGAGCACTCTCATCTGAATTTACAAATGCGCAATACCCACTGAATATAACCAATGTCAGTAAACGTAGGCACAAAAAGTAATAGTTAGTCAAGAACGCTCTAGATAACATGTAAACAGCCTAACCAGCACTGCTACGATGAGTAAAATGGTCAGAGTGAGGTGTTCTCTCATTTATGTCTGGAAGTAGCTAGCTAGCAAGCTAGCCAACTTTAGCCAGTTAGCTTCGGTGCTTGGTTGGGACAAGCATGCCATGCCAGGCAAACTGCAGAAGGACGAGGAGGCTACAATTCCCCATCGTTTATCAGTCCAATTTTGATGGCCAACTAGAAGAAAAAGTTTGACAGGGTTGATCTAATAATCCTTTGTTATATTTGAGCTCATCTTGCTCTGGCTAGCATTAGTTGTTAATGTGCATAACTGAGGGAGAGACAGCCTACCTTTTCATGGTCGTTTGATTAGTAGGACTGTAAAGTTCTCAAATGTATGAGGACTACCGTGATGTTTACATATAGAATTTTCAGAAATTCATTCACGTGTATTTTGTGGCTTTTGGCGAATACGTTGTAATTATCTAAAGTTGCGCTGTTGCAACTTCCTGTAAACACAGTCCAGTTCAAAGTGAATGAAGGCAGGCCCTACTGCCCGTAAACACACAGTCCAGTTCAAAGTGAATGATGGCAGGCCCTACTGCCCGTAAACACACAGTCCAGTTCAAAGTGAATGATGGCAGGCCCTACTGCCCGTAAACACACAGTCCAGTTCAAAGTGAATGAAGGCAGGCCCTACTGCCCGTAAACACACAGTCCAGTTCAAAGTGAATGAAGGCAGGCCCTACTGCCCATAAACACACAGTCCAGTTCAAAGTGAATGAAGGCAGGCCCTACTGCCCGTAAACACACAGTCCAGTTCAAAGTGAATGAAGGCAGGCCCGTGTGGCAAATGGCTTGTTTATATAAAGGCTTACTGCAGCTCTGATTGGCTATAGCTCACCGGTCTGTGTAGACTCTAGTCCAGGACAAGACAGCTGTTTTTAGTCTGTTTTATTTACAGCAGTGTCTATTAATTGTCCAAACGCACGGCCACTTTCTCCACTCTATATTACTAAAGAATTTTCACAAATGCCTTAATATACATAATTCCCAATCATTCTATGAATTTATGAAAACCTGAAAATGACCATATCTAAGTGGTCGCTTGTCAGGATTTTTTTTTTAAAGTGTCATATTCTTCCTGGGGGTGTATATGAACAGATTTGAATATGATTTTAATGTTGCTAAAATTCTTTCAGTTCCACTTTAAATGCAGCAATGTTTCCCACACCAGTTATTTTCAAATTAATGGCTAACAACAGCAAGCGCACTGGAATAAAAACACAGTTCTACTCACCAGATGATGATCATTTAAAACTTAACTTCTTATTGAAAGTTATTCTTGTAAAGGGAGACGCTAACAAATTAGCAACAACATCCTATTTGATAACACCTGATGCAGCCATTGCAAACTAGCCCACAACAAAAGCTAGATTAAATCAGAAGATCACTGAAAATAACTTTATAAAATATCATTATTGTTATAATCATTATTTTATAAATCTTTAGCCCTTCTCTGAAGGCATAGAAGGCCCATCATTCCCTACTGTGTTTGGGTTAGAAATCATTTGTAGAGGGGCTCCATTTTGCCTCAGAATGCATCTTTTCACTATTCTCAATGTCAAAAGAAACCATATGTTGTTCTAACAAAATTACAATCATGGTCTTGAATTTGACTTGCATTTTTCTGGCCTCGGTCTTGACTCGGTTTTGCCCCTCCTCCCTCCGGTCTTGGTCTGGACTCGGATTCGATTTGCTCCTGTCTTGGTCTTGAATCGGTCTCGCTTTTAATGGTCTAGAACACAACACTGGCCACATGACTGCTTTGCTAACACTGATTGGAATATGTTTCGAGACTCTGCCGATAACATTGATGAGCTAACCACCTCAGTCACTGGCTTCATTAGAAAATGCATCAGCAACGTTGTACTCACAGTGAGGGTTCGTGAGAAGGGTCTTTAATGCGGTCCACACCCTCAAGGCTGCGGGCCCCGCCGGTATTCCAGGGCTTGCACAGTACAGCTGGCAGGCGTATTCAGAGTAATTTTCAACCCCTCCTTATCCCAGTCTGTAATCCCCACATGTTTTAAGATGACCACAATCATTCCTGTTCCTAAGAACTATAAGGTTTCATACCACAATGACTACCGCCCTGTAGCACTCACTTCTGTAATCACAAAGTGCTTTGAGAGGCTGGTTATGGCACACATTAACTCCACCATCCAAGCCACCCTAGACCCACTCCAATTTGCATACCGCCCCATCAGATCCAGAGAAGATGCAGTCTCAATTGCTCTCCACACTACCCTCACTCACCTAGATAAGAGAAATACCTATGTGAGAATGCTGTTTGTTGACTACAGCAAAGCGTTCAACACCATTGTCCTCTTCAAGCTTGTCACCAAACTTAGGATTCCTCCCTCTTAGAACACCTCCCTCTGCAACTGGATCCTGGACTTCCTGATGGGCCGACCCCAGGTGGTGAGGGTAGGCAACATCACCTCTGGCACGCTGACCCTTAACACAGGGGCCCCACATAAGCTTAGTGTAAGCTTAGTCCTCTTCTGTACTCCCTGTTCACCCATTACTGTGTGGCCACACATGACTCCAACACCATTATCAAGTTTTCTAACGACACCACGGTGGTAGGCCAGATCACCAGACATGTCAGCTCTGCTTTTAGCTCCTAAGAAACATTGCAGTATTTAATTTTTTTGTGTGTTATTTCTTACATTATTAGCCCAGTTGTTTGTGTTATTACATACAGACGGAAATAAGTTTTGGATATCAGAGCGGCGGTAACTCACCAGCAATATGACCAGGAATATGACTTTCCCAAATTGGATCCTTTGTTCGTACCCCTCAGGGCAATTGAACTTATCTCAGAGGCTGCTGTAAGACGCTGCCGACGGAGAAGAGGTTTTCGGACTGGACTTCTATTAGCTCAGGGCAAGGATCTCCTTCCAGAGAGACATCACAACAATATTATAACCGCCATCGATAAGAGACATTACTGTGCAGCTGTATTCATCGACCTGGCCGAGGCTTTTGACTCTGTCAATCACCACATTCTTATTGGCAGACTCGACAGCCTTGGTTTCTCAAATGATTGCCTCGCCTGGTTTACCAACTACTTCTCAGATAGAGTTCAGTGTGTCAAATCGGAGGGCCTGTTGTTCGGACCTCGGGCAGTCTCTATGGGGGTGCCACAGGGTTCAATTGTCGGGCCGACTCTCTTCTCTATATACATCAATGATGTCGCTCTTGCTGCTGGTGATTCTCTGATCCACCTCTACGCAGACGACACCATTCTGTATACTTCTGGCCCCTCTTTGGACACTGTGTTAACATACCTCCAGATGAGCTTCAATGCTATACAACTCTCTTTCCGTGGCCTCCAACTACTCTTAAATGCAAGTCAAACTAAATGCATGCTCTTCAACCGATCACTGCCCGCATCCGCTCGCCCGACTAGCATCAATTCTCTGGACGGTTTTGACTTCGAATATGTGGACAACTACAAAAACCTAGGTGTCTGATTAGACTGTAAACTCTGTAAACTCCCCATTAAGCATCTCCAATCCAAATTTAAATCTAGAATCGGCTTCCTATTTCACAACAAAGCCTCCTTCACTCATGCTAACAAACATACCCTTGCAAAACTGACTATCCTACTCATCCTTGACTTCGGCGATGTCATTTACAAAATAGCTTGGATGTAGTCTAATTGGATGTAGTCTATCACAGTGTAACCTTTAGTTTTGTCACTAAATCCCCATATATACTACCCACCACTGCAACCTGTATGCAGTGGTGGCTGGCCATCACTACATAACCGTCACCATACCCACTGGCTCCAGATCATCTATAAGTCTTTGCTAGGTAAAGCCCTTATCTCAGCTCACTGGTCACGATAGCAACTCCCACCTGTAGCATGCGCAGGTATATTTCAGTGGTCATCCCCAAAGCCAACACCTCCTTTGGCCGCCTTTCCTTCCAGTTCTCTGCTGTCAATGACTGGAACGAATTGCAAATGTCACTGAAGCTGGAGACATATCTCCCTCACTAACTATAAGCATCAGCTATCAGAGCAGCTTACCAATCACTGCACCTGTACACAGCCCATCTGTAAATAGCCCACAAAACTACCTCATCCCCATATTGTTATTTTTTTGCTCTTTTGCACTCCAGAATTTCTACTTGCACATCATCATCTGGACATCTATTACTCCAGTGTTAATGCTAAATTGTAATTATTTCGCCACTATGGCCTATTTATTGCCTTACCTCCCTAATACTACATTTTGCACACACTGTATATAGATTTTTCTATTGTGTTATTGACTGTACTTTTATCCCATGTGTAACTCTGTGTTGTTGTTTTTGTCACACTGCTTTGCTTTATCTTGGCCAGGTCACAGTCGTAAATGAGAACTTGTTCTCAACTGGCCTACCTGGTTAATTAAAGGTGAAATAAAAAATAAATACATAAATAAATAAATAAATAAATAAATAAATAAATAAATAAATAAATAAAATATGGTACTGGAACTGACCCTGTATAATATGGTATGCTTACTTACCTTATCATGTTCTACTTATTTTTTTTATTTCTTGTGTGTTTTTGTCCTACCTTATTATTTTTAGTATGACATTGTCATTGATTACTGCATTGTTGGGTTTAGAGCTTGCAAGAAAGGCATTTCACTGTACTTAGTGTACTTAGTGAAACTGTACTCTGTGACATTAGAACTTGAAAATGTAATCTCTTACACACCAAACTAACATTATTGCAGAGTTAGAGAGACTAGAGTAGAGAAACCTTGTCCTGTCCTGGTGTTATTGGAAATATTTATGTGTTTTCTAGTGCTAACTGTTTACTCAGTTAGTGTAGGCTGAGCTGGAGCATGTTGTGTGAAACTGGACCACATAGGAGTGTTGAGCTGAACGCTGTTGATGCTTTAATGGTTCATTGCTCTCGTGGCTGGAGGTATTGTGTGTCTGAGTGTAGAGAGAAAGTGTGTGTGTGTGTGTGTGTGTGTGAGAGAGAGAGAGAGAGAGAGCAAGCGAATTGTAGACACTTAGTGAGAGTGTCTGTGGTGGAGACATTCTCAGGAGCGAAGGAGACTGGGTTAATGCTCTAAGCCTTGACCTCTAACTCCTCATCAGGAGGTGCAGAGAACGACGGGGGTCACCAGGGTCAAGGGGGTTCTCCAGGGAAGGGCTTGTCCAGAGAGCGTGGCATGGTGCTAGAGGTGGCATGGTGCTATCATGTGATTCACAGTGGGGAGAAGTTAAAGGTCAGGGAAGCGAGGCGTGTTGGATGAGATGAAGACATCTCTACCTCTCTCTATCTCTCTCTTCAACTCCCTAATCTATGCATTCCCTCTCTCTTTCTTTGTCTGTCTCTCTCTCTGTCTGTCTCTCTTTCTCTCGATCTATCTCTTTCTGTATTTTTCTCTGTCTCTCTCTCCAAATGATTTACTTTTCTTCAGGGAAACACACTACTCTGCTATAAATTCTTTGCTGGCCCAGGTGATTCCTGCCTGCTTTTATCATCAAGCCTAGAGTTTCTGTGTGGTGACTCTGTCCTTTCGCTCAGGCACTTACGTCACCCCTCCCCCCTTCACCTCATCTAGAAGTCGCCTCACTCTGCTCCAGCTTTACCACTCCAGGGCTACAGTCAGTCCCTACTGAGGCACAGCACAATATGGCCTGCAGCAGTGAAATGGATATGGGAGGAGGGGAATATTAGAAACTTAACGTAGTTTTAGCAATAATGACCCTGTTTTTAATGGCCACCAGCCACCGTGTCACCATGCAGGAGACATTTCCTGATATGGAGAGTTTTATAAGACAGTGCTTCATTTCTCTTATTATTCCCAATAACATGGAGTCCTTTACTACCTTCTACAGCTGGAGTTATAGGCAATCTATACATATTCACTATGGTCATTGTCCACACTAGAACTTATGCATGTACAGTACATGCCTCCATTTGTCCTTCCATATTCTACCTCCTCATTCTCAACAACCATGGCACCCTCCAGATCTCCTTCTACCATATGTATGAGAGACAAGGTCTGTTGCCCTTGCTTTCCATTAAAACCATGAAGTGAGTTTTGGAAAGATCACACTGATGTTATTTTTATAAGACCCGAACTCCCCTGCTACGGGGTCCACTTTATGAGTCACTGGATACACTAGATGACTCACATTAGATAAGGAAAGATTGTGAACCGAAGAGAGGTGTGTGTGTGTGTGTGTGTGTGTGTGTGTGTGTGTGTGTGTGTGTGTGTGTGTGTGTGTGTGTGTGTGTGTGTGTGTGTGTGTGTGTGTGTGTGTGTGTGTGTGTGTGTGTGTGTGTGTGTGTGTGTGTGTGTGTGTGTGAGAAGTGAGTGTAGTCCCCTCGGTCAGATAGTGTGGATTATAAATCCATGTCAGTAGTGATGTCTTCATTCAAGACGTAACCATGGAGAATTGGCAGCAATGTATTGGTGCCTTGTGCACTTCGACTTAGGTCTTTCACCATGAGTTGACAGGACGGCTAACACACACACTGCGCTGTCAATCACACCACTTCGCAGAGTGTCACTGGTGTTGGTCTGGACAGTGTTTGACTGGAGGAGAAGTCAAGCTATTGCTAATACTTGTTGCTGAGACACGCAACACACACATCATCAGGTCCAAACACACTGTTTGATTTTATCACCCAGTCAAAGTTCAAACATTACATAAGTCAATGAGATTTGTGTAAAGTTCCCCCTTCCTCTCTCTTGACAAGGGGTTGCAATTAATTTGCTTTTCCCTTAGATTGTTGTCATAAACTACAAATCATTTTGTGCCCCTAAGATAAGTCAAGCACTACTTGGGGTTTGACAGGTGCAGACAAATTGATAATAAATGAAAAGATATTGGTCGCTGGGCCTCAATAACAAATTAGTTGAAATATGCAGGAGAGCTGTTGGCCATTTATTGTTGGAGTGGAGATGACAGGCAGACAGCAGTACACACACGCACACACAAACACACATATGTTAACTAGAGCAAAGCAAAAGGACAGTCTTATATATGGATGTATAATGTCTGCCTAGGGGATGCAGTGCACGAGCATCATTCTAGAGCTTTTCGCTGAGCTACAGAAAATCTTTGTCCCATCAAAACACAAGGGGAGTTAAGATGTTGTTAGAACAGGGGTGTGGGTGTGTCATCTGAGGGACATGTCCTCTTGGTCTGGTTACAACACACATCTGGACCAGGGTGACCTCATCTCCTGGCAGCAGCCTCCAGTAACCTTGACACACCCCACCTCCGTGTGTGTGTTCGTGTGTGTGTGAGAAAGAGAGAGACTACAGAAAGCCAGTGTGACCATAATCAGGATAAGTAGTAATGGAGGTGAATAGGGGTATTTACATATCGTGATATTATTTTGGACAATATTATATAGATACTTTTACTCCAAGTATCGATTTGTAGTTGTTGATTTTGCTAGATAGCGCTAGCTTGAGATAGTCGGCTGTACCTGCGCCAAAACGCCAGTACTTTTCATCCTATAGCTTGTTCTCCATCTTCTTTTTAAATAGTGAGCCAACATGACTGAGCCACCCAAAAGTATCATGCTCCCTCTTGTCTCTCTGCAGCAGTCATATAGTGAGCAATATGTATGGAACATCAAATCACAATATAATCGCAGGATCGAATCTCAATAAATACCGAATCATGTAAATCGTGAGAATCTATTGATAATATCGTATTGTGAGGTCCCTGGCAATTACCAGAGGGTGGTGCCACTCATTAGGCATTCTGTTTGGCTAGTAGGCCTGATATAGTGATGGAGGGCTCATCAATATTCACCATTCTCTCCCTAAAGGCATGCTGGGACATTAGTATGCTGTGTTGTGCTGTTGTCTCCCAGGGTTGGGTTTAGAGACCTTATCCCACAGCAGCCCCCCGAGAATAAACAACAAGCATTGTCTATGAAAAGTCAACATCTCGCTCCACAGGACTGTTCACTAACAAAGATGGCCATGTATATGTGGTGTGTAGATGCAAACGGCCTCTATGCCCAATTTATCAACATCACATGACACAATGGGATTGTTAGTCAGTCATCCATCAGCTTCAATGGACCAGGAGCTCAGCTGCCAATCAACCATTCAGGGGGAGGGGGGCTGAATATGGAAGTCTGGTATCTTTTATAGAGGGAGAGAGCCAGGGAGAGATATTACAGGAAGGTGTTCTGTGTGTGGGGGGGTTCTATGACATAGGCATTTCCCAGATATATTAAGAAAAGCATGTAGAGAAGAAAGTGTTGAGGTCTTCTATATGGTCCTATATATTATCCCAGCCCCCGTCCCCGCAGGAGGCCTTTTGATAGGCCGTCATTGTACATAAGAATTTGTTCTTAACTGACTTGCCCAGTTAAATAAAGGTTAAATAAATAAAAATCTAATTATAATATCGCGCTGAAGCTCATCTTTTGTCTGTTATGGTGTTATTTACGGTTATATTCCAGAATTTTTAGGGGGGTACGAGGATATGAACCTCCCCAATTTTCCCTCCTACAAATTCCAACCTGGTTTTGAATCATGGTTTCTGCCTTTAAAAGTCATCCAGAAGCAATGAATCAATAGCAAACTTGGAATAAAAAGAGTTGTAAAAAGGCCAAGGTACTTCAGAGTCAGTCAGTCTTCTGTTAGTGAATTACTTACAGTACATAACTGATTCATTACATGAGTCGATGGAAAAGGTATGTGTTTTTCACTGACTATGGAATATGCATGTGGAGGGATATTCCATGGCAAGCTTTTGGTGCTTCCAAGTGTTGGGAGGGAACTGTTTGAATGGAATTCTATGGGGTTGGGGGTCAAGATGATGTGTGTGTGTGTGTACAGGGTCATTATCTCTTGAATGTGAGCTGAGAATCGGATCTCACAGCCTGATGTAAACAGGAAAGGACAGAGCCCTGCAACGATTTCCTTTGTTCCCCGTAAAAATGCCAACTTGTTCCATCTGCTGTACTTGCCCATGGCAGATACATCTTTCTCTAGAACCTGATACAGTGGTTATATCTGTGTGTTTCTCTGTGTTTTTCATGATCGGATGACTGTCATTGTTCTCTTCCCGCTCTTGGACAAGTTGTCCCTTCCAAAGTTAACACACGCATCTTCTTGATCTAATAATAATAATATCCAGGAAAAGTTATTCTCTTGTTCAAGTGGATATACACTACATGACCAAAAGTATGTGGACAGCTGCTCATCGAACATCTCATTCTTGAATCATGGGCATTAGTATGGAGTTAGTTGCTGCTATAACAGCCTCCGCTCTTTTGGGAAGGCTTTCCACTAGATGTTGGAACATTTCTGCAGGGACTTGCTTCCATTCAGCCACAAGAACATTAGTAAGGTCGGGCAATGATGTTTGGCGATTTGGCCTGGCTCGCAGTCTGCGTTCCAATTCATCCCAAAGGTGTTCGATGGGATTGAGGTCAGGGCTCTGTGCAGGCCAGTCAAGTTCTTCCACACTGTTCTCGACAAACCATTTCTGAATGGACCTCGCTTTGTGCATGGGGGCATCCAACTGAAGTTGAAAGCACAGAATCGTCTAGAATGTCATTGTATGATGTACCGTTAAGATTTCCCTTTACTGGAACTAAGCGGTTCTAGCCTGAACCATGAAAAACAGCCCTAGGCCATTATTTCTCCTGTTTGTTTATGAAGATTGCATGGCTGTGTGCAAGAGCAACGGGTGTGGCTGAAATAGCCGAATCAACTCATTTGAAGGGTTGTCCACATACGTTTGTATATATAGTGTATTTTCTAATAGTGTGTTTGATAAACCCTATCTACTGATCTGTGGCTAACTCACACATACATGTATATACACAACATGGCCAAAAGTATGTAGACACCCCTTCAAGTGAGTGGATTTGGCTATTTCAGCCACACCCGTTGCTAACAGGTGTATAAAATCGAGCACACAGCCATGCAATCTCCATAGACAAGCATGGGCAGTAGAATGGCCCGTACTGAAGAACTCAGTGACTTTCAACGTGGCACCGTCATAGGATGCCACCTTTCCAACAAGTTCTTCCAAATTCTGTTCTTCCAAATTCTGCCTGGCTAGAGCTGCCCCGGTCAACTGTAAGTGCTGTTATTGTGACGTGGAAACATCTAGGCGCAACAACTGCTCAGCCGCGAAGTGGTTGAGAACGGGACCGCCGAGTGCTGAAGCAGGTAAAAATAATCTTTCCTTGTTTGCAATACTCACTACCAAATTCCCAACTGCCTCTGGAAGCAACGTCAGCACAATAACCGTTTGTCATGAGCTTCATGAAATGGGTTTCCATGGCCCGAGCAGCCGCACACAAGCCTAAGATTACCAAGCGTCGGCTGGAGTGGTGTAAAGCTTGTCGCCATTGGACTCTGGAACAGTGGAAACACATTTTCTGGAGTGATGAATCACGCGTCACCATCTGGTAGTCCGGAAGACGAATCTGGGTATGGCGGATGCCAGTACGCTACCTGCCCCAATGCATAGTGGTAACTGTCAAGTTTGGTGGAGGAGGAGGAATTGACCATTGTCTGTGGCTATTTTTCGTGGTTCGAGCAGTTTTTTTTTTTAGATCGGTGTTTAAGAACTTGACTGGCCTGCACAGAGTCCTGACCTCAACCCCATCGAACACATTTGGGATAAAATGGAACACCGACTTCAAGGAAGGCCTAATCACCCAACATCAGTGCCCAACCTCACTAATGATCTTGTGGCTGAATGGTAGCAAGTCTCCGCAGCAATCTTCCAACATCTATTGGAAAGCCTTCCGAGAGGTTGTCATACCAGTGGAGGTTGTCATACCAGCAAAGGTGGAACAAACTACATATTAATACCATGATTTTGGAATGAGATATTCAACGAGCAGAAAATGTAGTGTACCTTAACAGTAGTCCTGTGTTTAGCCATGCAAAATGTGTTGTGTTTAATAAAGACTTAAGGAGATGATTGACTTCCTCCTCTTTGTCAGCATTACATTTACATTGTAGGTATTTATCAGACAATCTTATCAAGAGCGAATTACATAGTGAATGGATACGTTTTCATAATTTTTCATACCGGTCCCCTGTGGGAATCGAACCCACAACCCTGACGTTGCAAGCACCATGCTCTACCAACTGAGCAAGTCAGCCACACACGCATGTACACACAAACGGGTGCGCACACACCCATCATCACCCATTAGGGGCGGCAGGTAGCCTAGTGGTTAGAGCATTGGACTAGCAACCGAAAGGTTGCAAGATTGAATCCCCGAGCTGACAAGGTAAGAATCTGTCGTTCTGCCCCTGAACAATGCAGCACTGTTCCTAGGCTGTTCTTACTGACTTGCGTAGTTAAATAAAGGTAAAAAAAAAAATCTTAGTCCACAACCCAAGAGAATTCCCTTCAAACAGTTCCCTCCCAACACTGGGAAGCACCAAAAGCTTGCTATGGAATATCCCTCCACATGCATGGTCATTCAAAAACACAGATACTGTACCTTTCCCATTGACTTGTGTAATTAATCAGTTACGTACTGTAAGGAATTAACTAATGGAAGACTGACTGTCTGAAGTGCCTTGGTCTTTGTCTTTTACATTATTTTACAAATTACATTATCCCAGCCACACGAGGATAACACCATCTGTCTAATGTCACAGCTCAGATCGCCACTCTATACATACACCAGGGCTGTAAGGCTATGTAAGCCCTAGCTGAGGAAGTGGATAACCTTGTTACAATGATACTAGGAGGTCATTGGGAATGCCTATAGGGAGCACTGGGTTCATTCATTCCCAAAGATTGGAAAGCAGCTGTGGTCATCCCCCTCTTCAAAGGGGGGAACACTCTTGACCCAAACTGCTACAGACCTATATCTATCCTACCCTGCCTTTCTGAGGTCTTCGAAAGCCAAGTCAACAAACAGATTACAGACCATTTCGAATCCCTCATGGGTGCACCTCAGCCACGCTCAAGGTCCGAAACGATATCTTAACCGCCATCGATAAGAAACAATACTGTGCAGCCATATTCATTGACCTGGCCAAGGCTTTCAACTCTGTCAATCACCACATCCTCATCGGCAGACTCGATAGCCTTGGTTTCTCAAATGATTGCCTCGCCTGGTTCACCAACTACTTCTCTGATTTTATTTTTTATTTCACCTTTGGTTAAAACCAGGTAGGCAAGTTGAGAACAAGTTCTCATTTACAATTGCGACCTGGCCAAGATAAAGCAAAGCAGTTCGACACAAACAATGACACAGTTACACACGGAGTAAAACAAACATACAGTCAATAATACAGTATAAACAAGTCTATATACGATGTGAGCAAATGAGGTGAGATAAGGGAGGTAAAGGCAAAAAAAGTCCATGGTGGCAAAGTAAATACAAAATAGCAAGTAAAACACTGGAATGGTAGATTTGCAGTGTAAGAATGTGCAAAGTAGAAATAAAAATAATGGGGTGCAAAGGAGCAAAATAAATAAATAAATCATTTAAATACAGTAGGGAAAGAGGTAGTTGTTTGGGCTAAATTATAGGTGGGCTATGTACAGGTGCAGTAATCTGATAGAGTTCAGTGTGTCAAATCGGAGGCCTGTTGTCCGGACCTCTGGCAGTCTCTATGGGGGTTAAATTCTTGGACTCACTCTCTTCTCTTTATATATCAATGATGTCGCTCTTGCTGCTGGTGAGTCTCTGATCCACCTCTACGCAGACGACACCATTCTGTATACTTCTGGCCCTTCTTTGGACACTGTGTTAACAACCCTCCAGACGAGCTTCAGTGCCATACAACTCTCTTTCCTTGGCCTCCAATTGCTCTTAAATACAAGTCAAACTAAATGCATGCTCTTCAACCGATCGCTGCCTGCACCTGCCCGCCCGTCCAACATCACTACTCGGTTCTGACTTAGAATATGTGGACAACTACAAATACCTAGGTGTCTGGTTAGACTGTAAACTCTACTTCCAGACTCATATCAAACATCTCCAATCCAAAGTTAAATCTAGAATTGGCTTCCTATTTCGCATCAAAGCATCCTTCACTCATGCTGCCAAACATACCCTTGTAAAACTGACCATCCTACCGATCCTCGACTTCGGCGTTGTCATTTACAAAATAGCCTTCAATACCCTACTCAAAAAATTGGATGCAGTCTATCACAGTGCCACCCGTTTTGTCAACAAAGCCCCATATACTACTCACCACTGCGACCTGTACGCTCTCGTTGGCTGGCCCGCGCTTCACACTCGTCGCCAAACCCACTGGCTCCAGGTCGTCTACAAGAACCTGCTAGGTAAAGTCCCCCCTTATCTCAGCTCGCTGGTCACCATAGCAGCACCCACCTGTAGCACACGCTCTAGCAGGTATATCTCTCTGGTCACCCCCAAAACCAATTCTTCCTTTGGCCGCCTCTCCTTCCAGTTCTCTGCTGCCAATGACTGGAACGAACTATAAAAATCTCTGAAATTGGAAACACTTATCTCAAAACACTTAGCTTTAAGAACCAGCTGTCAGAGCAGCTCACAGATTACTGCACCTGTACATAGCCCATCTATAATTTAGCCCAAACAACTACCTCTTCCCCTACTGTATTTATTTATTTTGCTCCTTTGCACCCCATTATTTCTATCTCTACTTTGCACATTCCTCCACTGCAAATCTACCATTCCAGTGTTTTTCTTGCTATATTGTATTTACTTTGCCACCGTGGCCTTTGTTTTTGCCTTTACCTCCCTTATCTCACCTCATTTGCTCACATCGTATATAGACTTGTTTTTCTACTGTATTATTGACTGTATGTTTGTTTTACTCCATGTGTAACTCTGTTGTTGCATGTGTCGAACTGCTTTGCTTTATCTTGGCCAGGTCCCAATTGTAAATGAGAACTTGTTCTCAACTTGCCTACCTGGTTAAATAAAGGCAAAGAATAAAATGAAGAAAATAAATAAATGACACAACAAAAGGGATCCACACTTCCTCTCCCTCTGACCCCAAACAGTAATCATCCTGACCCATTGGCCCATTGGGAGCTAACCTGAAATCATCCCTCTACTGTATGTTGAACTGGTTGTTCTAACCCCATGTGATGTGTTTACCTGGTTATTCTAACATGTATGTGTGTTGACAGGGAGAACTGCCTGTCTCCGGTCAGCCCAGAGACGTGTCCCCTGGTGCAGGCGTTCCTCTCCCCAGGCAGGGTGTTCCTGGCCCACGCCCACACACAGCTGAAGACTGGCCTGCAGACGCAGGAGAGACACCTCTTCCTCTTCACTGACACACTCCTCATCGCCAAGGCCAAGTGAGTCTGTGTGTGTCTGTGAGAGAGAGGGGGGGGGCAAAGAGCAGAAGGCAACTGCTAAAAACTGCATTCCATCCCTCTCTTCCCTACTCAAGTCTAAAAACCCTGTCTCCCGGGACTGTGAGCCCTATACTTCCCTCCCTCCCTCCCTCATGCCTCCCTCCCCTCCTATCGTTTCTATCCGGCCTATAATTACCTCTCAGCCAATTAAATCCATCTGAGGCCGTGCCCAGATCAGAGACCACTCATCAGGGCCAGAGGGGCTCCCCACCCAGAACACAACCTTCAGGCAATGCTCCAGATATTTTCAGGGTGTTGATGCAACATTGCTGTGATGTTGTGGCAGCAAAACAGGGCCTCTCTCTCCAACCAACTGAATATTCAACATCATGTGCCTCTGGGTGGAGCTGACCCATACATAGTGGAGACAGCTATAATTGGCTTTATTACATTCTGGGTTAAAAAGAGTATGATAGGAAAGTGTGTGTGTATCGGGGGTGTTCACAGACATAGACACGTGTACATACAGCAGGTTTGCTGTGGGAATGTTGAGAATTCCACCAAGGATATTAATAAATGTATGCGCTCAGAAACGTGATTCAGCGCATGTATGCTTGTGTGTTAAACTGTGTGTGACCCTCTCGTGTTTGCTGCAGGTCATCCACACACTTTAAACTGAAGGCTCAGGTGCGATTGTGTGAGATGTGGACAGCAGGCTGTATGGAGGAGGTGTGTGAGGGCAGCACCAGTCTAGACAGGAGCTTTGTCATGGGCTGGCCTACCTTCAACTGTGTCGCCACATTCAGGTATGCGCGCACACACACACACACACACACACACACACACACACACACACACACACACACACACACACACACACACACACACACACACACACACACACACACACACACACACACACACACACACACACACACGCTTACTGTATGTAGTGAGAATGTCCCTTTAATAAATCCTCATTGAGTATGTAGTATGTACGCGAAATGTCCTTCCGTAGGAAGGCTGGGCAAGAACATGAATATTCATGATATCTGCCGGCATGAGCAGTTAGCACTGACCGAACAACTTGGGAAATGCAGCGTCAGCTTGATCACCAAATTAACTGGGAAATAAATGAAAGCCTCACCAGCTAGTGACCAACCTATTTTAGTTTCACTGTCCGATCATTCAAAAAACAAGACCACAAATTGTTATTTTTACCTTTCCACAAACGGTCTGATATGTGTTGCTTGATGGTATGCTTGATATGAGCAAGTTAACCAAAATGTATCAAAGAATAGGTAATGCGTCCACAATTAGTTACTGCCTGGCCAGTGATATAGCTAACTACATTTCAGTAATGAGCTATCCTCCTAAATGCGGTGGTCAGTGTGTAAACTAAAAATTAGTTGAAATGATTTGTCTGAATACGAACTAGTCGCCAGATATTGTTGCCCATGATGTAATCATGTCTAACCAGTTGGCTAATGTAGCTTATGTGCCCATAAGCTCCCAAGTCTAGATAGCTGTGTCTTGGCATCCACGATTAGTGAGCTAGCTAGCTAGTTTGGCTACTGCATGGCCAGTGTGAGCTAGCATGCTAGCTAGCCAGTAAGCTAGCTACATTTCAGTCAATAGCTATCCTTCTAAATGTGCTGGTCACTGGATGAGTTGAACATATTTGTCTGAAAACAAGCTAGTAGCCAGTTGTTGTTGCCCATGGTGGATTAATATCTAACCCACTGGCTCCTGAATCCTATGTCCCCACGAGGTCTCGAGTCTAGCTAACTTTAGGTAGCCCGGGCCGCACATTAGCACTTTGCTATCTGAGCTGTTTCATAAGAAAACAGCTGATAGCAAGCCCTCCTCTGCGACAATGTTATTGGGGAGTTAGAATTTCAGATTCATATGTCATTTTTATGTTAATTGTCATTCAATGTCGTGGTTACTACTGGTTTCAGACCCGAGTTGAAATAAATTGTTTGCCATGTTTTGGTGAGGGGTCAGAGTGACGTCACGCACCCAAGAATCCTCAACCAATCACCCGACGGATATTAATGACTTTGCCTCCGCGTACTGTACGAAAGGAAATTTAGTGTACAGTACAGGACTGTCTCAGAAAAAGAACAACCACTAGAACAGTAAATTATCATCCCAACACCGCACCACAACCAGAGTCATATTCCTAGTAAAAAACAAAACTACTCTGACCACAGAGAGCTAGTTGTGATAAAATATCACAAACACACTATATGCCTTGATACCAGGAATTCATAGAAAAAATACAGTTTTACAGGGACACGTTATGTAAGAGAAGATGAGAAAAATAATATTGGTTGTCCGACTTAATTTTCTATCTCTCTCTCTGTCTGTCTGCAGTTCTGTGGAGCACAAGGAGAAGTGGCTTTTTCTCATCAAAAGGTAACCAGAAATGACGGATGACGATATTGTTCATAACTTCCTCTGATACTAATAGTCTATGGCTTGACTTCAGTGGCTTGAATAATGTGTTTAGTCTTGCTTGTGTTAAAGAAGGTATTGTTTTTTACGCTAACTTCCTCCTTCGTTCCTATAGTCGAATAAACGAAGAGAAAGAGAAGGATGACCCCAAGACCATTCCTCTGAAGATATTTGCAAAGGACATTGGGAATTGTGCTTATGTAAGTACTGTTTATGTATGGGTGCAGGTGTGTGTGTGTGTGTGTGTTCCGTCATGTGTGTTCATTTTTCTAATGTTTTTGTCTTCCCCTAGGCTAAGACTCTAGCTGTAAGTAATTCAGACAGCACCACTGATGTCATCCAAATGGCACTACTGCAGTTTGGCATTTCGGGCTGTGTGAAAGACCACCAGTTGTGGGTGAGCTCCATTAAAGATGACTCCCCCTACCCACTCATTGGTGAGTTCAACTCCTTTACCCCACAACCCATTACACTCACATTAAACCCAGCCATATCTCTCTTGTTTAGTTTACGGTACAAGTTGACCCTAGTCAGTGGTCAAGGGAAACTTTTACAATACGTACTCAGTACCTACTCAACCTACACTACCGTTCAAAAGTGGGGTCACTTAGAAATGTCCTTGTTTTTGAAAGAAGTGATCTTAAATACAGTGTAGACATTGTTAATGTTGTAAATGACTATTGTAGCTGGAAACTGAAGATTTTTTATGGAATATCTACATAGGCGTACAGACGCCCATTATCAGCAACCATCACTTCTGTGTTCCAATGACACGTTGTGTTAGCTAATCCAAGTTTATCATTTTAAAAGGCTAATTGATCATTAGAAAACCCTTTTGCAATTATGTTAGCACAGCTGAAAACGGTTGTCCAGATTAAAGAAGCAATAAAACTGGCCTTCTTTAGGCTAGTTGAGTATCTGGAGCATCAGCATTTGTGGGTTCGATTACTGGCTCAAAATGGCCAGAAACAAAGAACTTTCTTCTGAAACTCGTCAGTCTATTCTTGTTCTGAGAAATGA